>NC_141542.1:69149166-69320000 GCF_021556685.1 Rattus norvegicus | reverse complement strand
AAAGGAGTTCCTAGCCCATTCAAGGGGTCTGTCAACCTGAAGCATTTTATAGCTAAGGAAACAAGGACATGGCTATATATTTCATGGTAGATAAGCTTCTTTTGTAGGGCCATTCAGGAGAAAAAAAAGTAATGAAAGAGAAATCAAGAGGAAGTGTTTCAGTCGCCATTTATTTAGTCACTTCGAAGTAGATGAATGAGACAAAAAGAACAGAGCTCAGATACACTTCAGCCCAATTAACAAGTTGGAGTGAATTTACATTTCCAACACAAACACTTCTAAGAACCAAGAAGTGACATATTGTAGCTTAAATATATAAAAAACAGAATACTTGATTCCAATGTAGATTTGTTTTTTTTTTCCTCAATTTTGCCAATCTTTTCTGAATTACTATATGACCTATACATCTCACAGATAGTCTTGTGGTTTGATAGTTCACCGATTACTAATTAAAATTACAAACTGAATTGTATAATAATCATGTCTGATACAGCACATTTAAACCTGAATATATAGTGTTTTAATTTTACAAAAAAGAGGAGGGCGTATTTAGTGGCAAATTAGAAAAATCTTTCAGAAAAATATTCATGAAGAAAAATATCTAGTAGTAATACCTCCAAAATTAAGAAGGCAGTTGTGTTTAACGGAATTTGTGGTTGCTATGCTCTACTGGACACTTTCTCTGGATCTTCTTTGGATGATGTTCTTCTCTAATACTAGTTCAGAGTTTGTTACCTGTTTTCTAGAATGATATTCCATTTATCTGGATAAGTTGTTCTGAAAACTTGTAACTAATATTTCGTTATACCTTTTCCTAGCAGAATTTCTTCAGGTATCCTCTCCTTAGATGAAGAGAAAGACATGGTTTCTCATTTGAAGGTAGGGTTTCCCTGTGGTTCTGGCTTTCCATGAACTTGCTCTGTAGTTCAGACTGGCCTCAGCCTCTCATAGATCTGCCTACCTCTGCCTACAGAGTGCTAGCAATTGCCGTAACACCCAGCTCCACATGAATGGTTTTTATCTAAAACATCCAGGTTCCTCTTCGTTTTCTTCAAGCATATCAATGCAGAATACCCAGGTTGTAGAGACTGTCTTATAACATGATAGGATGTGAAAAATTTTAGTTCCTGAAGAACAGTAGAAATTATAACATGGTTAATGAAAACCAAACTGCATAAAGCTTGCTTTTTCAGGCGAGCTTCCTCTTAGTCAAAAGACCCCTTTGCCTCCTTGATGCAAAGCAATGATTGAAAAAAAAAAAAAACCTCACGTGCTCACGTGTCTTTCTGAAAAGCTAGGGAATGTTTTGTAATTTAGTGTCAATAACAGAATACAAAAAATTTTAATACTTTATTTGTTATCATTCATATTTTTCCGTAACTGTTTCATTTTATTTGGTTCTCTGAGCCCTTTTGCTCCCCATGGTTTTAATAGAAAGAATACATAATTTGATTTTTTTAAAAGAAAATTCAGTTGTTCAAATTGTACTTGCTAAAAGCTTTGTCTTGGCTAAAGACTAATTCTAAAGAGTCGACAGATACTTCACACTAAAAAGGACTGAGATATTAACAACTTTATCCAAGGAAAAATAGCTGCTTCAGGTACATTTACGCTTTTAAAGAAGTCTTCTTGCCTCATTTGTAAGTTAACATTTAAAAAAAGGTCCTTGAAAAATTGTGTGTAGGAGGAGGGGCGCTTGAGGAAAGTCTTTAGAGTTCACAGCATAAGGCATTTTTTTTCTTGTTCAGGCTGAGTCTAAGATTGTTTTTTGTTTGTTTTTTGTTTTCCATTTTCTCTTTGCTATATATACTACTTTTTGCTATATATACTACTCTTTGCTATATATACTACTGAGAAACACTAATCCCTAGTCCTAACATAAAAATGGACTCTCTTACTACTCTGTAGGAAAAAATGGCAAATGGAATTCATTGAGAAGTAAAACTTTGTGAAAAGGCTTGTGGGATTCTTGGTCTCTTGCTACATTAGCATGAATTTACTGAACTCCATTCACCCTTCTTCATCCCTACAGTGCTGTACAGAGGATAGCTAGCCTCAAATGAGAGCTAGTAAGGACATAGCATGCTTCTGCTCATTCTTACGCCAGTCAGGATTTCTTCTATGGCAGCTTACCTTACATAAGAACTGAGGAACAGTCGTAAGGTTAAAACCTCATAAAATATGGTAGCATTAATTTATATTTATTTAATTTATTTAATATATTTATATTAATTTTATATTTGTTTTAAATAAAATTGAAGTTGGTTAAAATTGGTCACTTGATTGTGGCATTTCAGCCCTTGGCTGATATGTTCAACATGAATGAAGGACATGGTGCTTCTTGGGAATGGAAAGCTGTTACGATAGCAAAATGTATAGTAAGAAGGAGGGATGACATAAGTAGAAGGTATGCTTCATCAACTACTTCCTAGATGTATATATTCCATAGGCACAGTCTGTCATCAGACAGGGTCTTTTAAGATGCTTTATGTGATGTCTTGGGCATGTTCTTCAAAGTTAGAATTGATTTACCATATAACCCACCTATATGATTTCTGAGTGTGTGTGTGAAAAAAAACCACAGGTACTTGCATATCTGCATTTATTGTCACTGTTCAGCTACCGTATAGAACCATCTTCAGTGATCATCAGTATATGAGTGGTTAAAGAAAATGTGCTATAGGGGTTGGGGATTTAACTCAGTGGTAGAGCGCTTGCCTAGCAAGCACAAGGCCCTGGGTTCGGTCCCCAGCTCCGAAAAAAAAAAAAAAGAAAAAAGAAAGAAAATGTGCTATATATCACATATATTCATATTCATTACATAATAAATAAGAATGAACTACTGGTATTGGGAAGGAAATGGAGGACACTGTATTAAGTGAAATAAGGAAGGCACACCAAAAATGAATTGCACCGCACATTTCCCCCACATGTTAGACTTAAAGGAAAGCCAAAATGTCATGACTACTATGGATCAAGAGGGATGTCGGGGAAGAAAACTGAGAAAATGAAGGTTGATAAATGCATACTCTGTTCATGCAGACAAATTTGTGATTCCTACAGAACCCTATCAATATATGCAACTAATATAAAGTCTCTATATTTTTACTTTATGCCTTTAAAGACAGGGCCTAATCTATATGTGTACCTGGCCTGGAATTGACTACATAGTCCAAAGTAGGCTTAAGTTCTTAATAATGCTTTTGCCTCAGACACTTGAGTGCTAGGACTACAGAAATGGGCCTCCATGTCTGCAATAACTGCCGGTGATTAGTTATCTATGTTAATGATAGTGTTTGAGAATATGTTATCAATTTATTGTGAGAGGATATTGTGGAAAACTGGATGAGAACCACAAATTGTCATTTCCCAATTCATATTCACTTTTACAAAAATATAAATCTACCAAATTTAGCAGCCAATTGAAAGTATTTATACTGAGATATATGTAGGTAAAGACAGTAGACATTAAAAATAGAAGGAAACCTTCTGTGTCAACCCCTCCCTCTAAACAAAGATGACTTCCAGACAGGAAGTCATTGAAGACTAATTTTTAAAATTGTGATAAAAATATTGACTTGAATGTCTTCACAGTTGATGGTCTCTGATAGGCAGTTGGGGAATGACTCAGTTAATGTTAAGGGACTGGCCACTGTGAGTTTGACCATTCTCCAATGAGTATATGACAACACAAATTAGACCTCTGTGGCTGTGACTGTCCACACAACTGTGGAGTATAACCTGCATTGTAAACCAAATAAACCCATTTTCCCCTAAATTCTGTTTTTTTTTTCAAAAATAAAAAAAATCACAACTTCAGAAACAGCTAAGGCATAAAAAAAAAGACTTTTCTCAGTTTCTACTTGGTATTGGAATTAAGCTTACAATTGACCTATTGGTCAAAGCAAATCAAACAACCAGATACAGAATTAATGTGCAGGTCATTAACACATGGTGAGAATTTGGATATGGGATGTGTGAAAAGTCAGAGTTATTAACTCAACCAGTTTGCCACAAATCGCCTGATGAGCTACTGGGAGAAAGACTGATTGCATTTGGACAAGGTTCAAAAGTGGTAGTAGGACCCATAAAATTTTGATTGTGCATTTCTAAATTAAAAGGAATAATTAAGTTTTATTTTCATAAGCACAGCAGAAGGTAGTGAGGCATCCTTGAGCACAGTTATGGGAATGACGTAGAGAAGTGAATCTGTGAAACTGATATGGGCAAAAAAAAAACCATATTTGACTATGTTGACATAAGTATAAAGATACATTTAGCAGGAATAAACAGAAAAAAAATTGAGGGAAGATTGCTTTAAATATATGAAAATTGTTGCCACAGGTAATTTGATAGAAAATGAATTTATAGAATGAGGGACATAGACCAACCATTGAAATTAATTTTTTTTCTATATCACTTTTATTAGTCGCTTTAAAAATGGCAAAAAAATTTAAAATATATCTTGAAGATATCTTTCACTCAATTTTAATTGCAAAGACAGGATTCATTTCTAACTGAAATAACAGTCATCATTCTGTTATAAATAAGAAAGTTTAAGACGTCAGCGATCTTATGTCCTATAATATTTGGCTTCTTTCTTTAGCCAATGGTTCTACTTGAAACATCTCTTTAACTGATATAGTGACACATGGCTTTCTTGATGACTTTCACATGGAGACCATTTCATCCTCCTAGTGAAATTGTAATGTGGGCAAACAAGAAACGATATTGAAAACATGACACATCTTTTTGTTCCTGCTTCTGATACCATCGACTTAAAAAGGAATGGCACACATTTAGGTATATATAGAATTGAAAATATACAGTTAAAACAAAATTGGTTTTCCTAACAAATGACCCAGAGTTAGCTGGCAGTTTAGCTCAGAGGAAATGTGTTTGCCATGAGAACAATTTCAAGTAACACACACACACACACACACACACACACACACACACACACACACACAGAGCATATGCATACATTGCTGTGTTAAAAAAAAGCCTACTACATGACATATGTCTGTATTCTCACATTCCAGAAGATGAACAATAATGATCAGAAGGGTAAGATCAAGGCCAGCTTAGACTGTACAAGTGAGACCTAGTGTTAAAACACACACACACACACACACACACACACACACACACACACACGAAATTAGATGACTTAAATATAGATTATATACTATGCTATTTATTGCATTTTAAATTATTTTTATTTTTTCTTATTGCTCCCTATTTTATTTTGTTTTAAACATTTTAAAATTTATTTTTAATTAAAATAGAAATTTTCACCTTCTTCTTTCATTTCAAACTCTACCATGTACCCTCAAATTAATAGCCCCTTTTACTTGGATTATTATTGTTACATAAACTGTTCTCAGAAATCACATGTCAGACCTATGTCACTCTTAATGTTTCTCCATGTGCATTGGAGTTTTACATTAACCTCATTGTGTAAATTCTTCACTCATTCATGAACAATTGAAATGGGAATTTAATAAAATTATTGTAAATAATCAGATCACATGCAAATTCCAACTCATCTATCCTTGTGTGCTTTATTTGTGTTTCTATTCTTAGTTAAGAGTATATCCATTTTATTATAAGTAAAGATATATTTAGCCTTTCAAAACTTTAAAGACATTAAAGACATGTAAGATTTAGGGGAACACATATTCCCAATTTAAAATTTTTCTGAAAAGCTTGAAATGTGAGAAAATATTGAAATTTACTTCTTAGGATATCTGGAAAACTTAATAAATGAGCCTTAATTGACATCATCTTTTGTTTTTCTCTGGCAAAGATAAAATGTACAAGTTATATTTTGGAAAAATTTGTTTCTGTATGTCGTTAAGAAGCTAGCATTGCACACATTGCAGATAAACACAGTAACACCATAGACTGCCACTGCTGAGCTACACCACTGAACAGAAACAGTCAATTTCAGGTCTGTGGGAAAATATCATTCAGCCACATGTTGATCCCCTTACTAAGTATTAATTTCAAGTTTATTGGGTACATTGGTTATTCAAGACGGGTTATTGAAAATAATGAAGATAGAGCCTGGAAAGTGGATCAGCAGGCTGCTCCTGCAGAGGAAGCTAGTGCAGCTCCCAGCACAACTGCTGTGGCTCCAGCTATGGAGGATCTAACTCCTTCTCTGGTCTCTTTAAGTAATGCACTCATGTGTGTTTGTATACACACACACACACACACACACACACACACACACACACATACACGCACACATACACACACATATACACACACACACACACAGAAAAGGGAAGAAAGGAAGGAAAAGAAGAAAGACAGAAAACAAAACCACAATCCATGCATTATTTAATTTTCTTTTTTTAAAATTGGATATTTTATTTATTTACATTTCAAATGTTACCCCTTTCCCTGTTTCTGCTCCAAAATCCCCCATCCCACCCCCATCCCCCTGCTTCTATGAGGGTGCTCCCCACCCACTCTCCCATGCACTCACCCACTCCTGCCTTCTTACCCTGGCATACCCTACACTGAGGCATTGAGCCTTCATAGGACCAAGGATCTTTTTTCCCATTCATGTTCCACAAGGCCATCCTCTGTTACACACGCAGCTGAAGCCGTGGGTTACTCCATGCAAACTCTTTGTTTGGTGATTTAATCCCTGGAAGCTCTGGGAAGTAGGGTCTGGTTGGTTGATAACATTGTTCTTTCTATGGGGTTGCAAACCCCTTCAGCTCCTTCAGTCCTTTCTCCAACTCCTCCATTGGAGACCCCATGCTCAATCTGATGGTTAGCTGCAAGCATCCTCATCTGTGTCAGTAAGGCTCTGGCAGAGTCTCTCAGGAGACAACTATGTCTAGCTCCTGTCAGCAAGCACTTTTTGGCATCAGCAATAGCGAATGGGTTTGGTGGCTGCATATGAGATGGATTCCCCAGGTGGAGCAGTTTTGGGATAACCTTTTCTTCAGTCCCTGCTCCACTCTTTGTCCCTGTATTTCTTCCCATCAGTATTTTGTTCCCTCTTTTAAGAAGGACCAAGCATCCACATTTTGGTCTTCCTTCTTCTTGAGCTTCATACGGTCTGTGAATTGTACCTTGGGTATTCCAAGCTTTTGGGCTAATATCCATTTATCAGTGGGTACATATCATGTGTGTTCTTTTGTGACTGGGTTATCTCACTCAGGATAATTTCTAGTTTTATCCGTTACTCCATTGTGTAAAAGTACCACATTTCTGTATCCATTCTTCTGTTTAAGTACATATGAGTTCTTTCCAGCTTCTGGCTATTATAAATATGGCTGCTATGAACATAGTGGCGCATGTGTCCTTGTTATATGTTGGGGCATCTTTTGGGTATATGCCCAGGAGTGGTACATCTGGGTCCTCTGGTAGTACTATGTCCAGTTTTCCAAGGAAGTGCCAGACTGCTTTTCAGAGTGGTTGTATCAGCCAGCAATCCCACCAACAATGGAGGAATGTTCTTTTTTCCTCCACTTCCTCTCCAGCTATTGCTGTCACTTGTGTTTTTGATCTTAGTCATTCTGACTGGTGTGAGGTGGAATCTCTGGGTTGTTATCATTCACCAAATACTGAAACACTGGACTAAAACTTAAGAGATTCTAGGATTGTTTCAACTTAAATTTTTAGAACATACAATCTACTTATTAGTGAAGAGATATGAGGTATCCTGTCCTATCTTGCATTAATCCTTGGTCCGCATTCCCTTGTTCTTGTACTGTGCCAAAGGGACCAGCACTTCCTTCTCCCCACCCCCCTACCTCAGGGCAGATGCAGGCCTTGGGAGCAGAGGAAAGGCAGTCTACCCTAGCCTTCACATAGCTGAAACTTGTTCTCTCTCCCCTGATTAACAGTCAACATTTCTCAGGTGCAGATGGCTCCTGCTCTTGAAGGAGGCAAGAGCCAATATTCTTGAAGTGATAAAAGCCCACTCTTCGACTATAGGAAAGAGGCAATTAAGTGTTCCCAGACAGCTGTGACCAGTTTGTAAACTACACCAGCTTCTGATAACGGAATGAGTTACTTCTTCCCAGGTCAGGAAGGTTCTTTTCCAGCTGCGTGGTTCTGCCCCGCTGTCTGAACAAACGTTATCAGGTTTGAAGGATGTCACTCCTTTAAGCCCTCCCCAATCATGTAATGCCAAAGCTCAAGAATCCCAGCTTATGCATAGTCTTATATATATCTCAAGCCACCTTGACCAGAACATTGAATCCCTAACCTGTGGAGCAGGGAAGGATTGTGATCTGGATCAGACTTGTATAATAAAGACTCTTTTTCTACACCAGACTTGGTCTCCTGGGTTTCCCATGAACTGGGCATAACAAGAGGAAATTAAAGTGGGTATTCCGGAGTGGTAGGAGTGTGCAGTTGGAATTCCCTACCTCCTCAGGAGTTGGAAGCAGACAGGAAGTAAAACCTCAAAGCCTGACCTAGTTACCCACTTTCTTTAAGAAGGATCTACCTCCTACTTAGTATACAGTTTTCCAAAATGTCACCACCAGTTGTGGATCAAGTGCTTAAAAACAGAAATCTGTGAAGGACTTGTCATACTCATGCCCTCACAATCCATTCTCCTTCAAACTTTTCAAGGAAATGAAGGTCACCTCCGTAGGCAGCATAGTACAGTAAATTTGCAGACTTCACTGTGAGTGTCAATCCTGTGGTACACTGACTAAACAAGCTGGCCCACAAGGAAATTGTGGATATGGAACAATTGCATTACTCAGAATCATTAGAAAATGAGACACATTTCCAATCCCACTAAAGGATTTAGGTTCAATGTGTCTGTGTCTTCCTAATTGTCAGTGGTTCCAAACAGCAACATAAAAAATTACAACTGAAAGGCCAGGGTGGGAGCAATTATTGTATAATGTAATCAAAGGATAGAAGAATGTCAGACCAAGTCAACAGAATCTAAAAGTTAAAATAGCATCTCCCCCAGGTATTTATGGATTAGGGAGCACGAGCTACCTATGATAGTTTTGGAGATCAGTTAGCTTTAGTTTGGTGCACTTGATGAAAGTAAGAAGACATGGCTGGTGCTAGCTATATTCGAGTGATTTTGTTGTTTCCTTGGATTTCTGAAGCAGATGGAAGATTTGTGAAAGTAGTCTATTGTTATGTCTTAAATATTCAGAAACTTTCTGACCACGTTAGGGGAGAAAAGTAATTTCATTTTATTCATTCTTTATTAATTTGAAAGGTTTCTTATGATTTTTTTAAATATTCGAGCTTTTTTCTAAACTTAAATCCATCTAGATGTGGCTCTGTCTTATATAGTCTTTGGGTGAAGGCATCATCTACATCCCTGACAATAAGAGAAAAGTTGAACATACGGAAAACTACATTTCTTGAGCATGGCAGAGCACTAATGTCACAAGCAGCTCAGGAGTCTGGAGGCAAAATCAGCCAGCCAGCGAACGTCGGTCTCTGGTGCCGGCACATTGTTTTTAAGGTTTTCTGCGTCTTACATGGTGGATGAGCAAAGCCAGGGAGCAGTGTGCATTTAATTGAAAGTGCTAGAAATGTTCTCCAGAGCTTTGCAGATTCTCTCTCCCAACACCTGCTAATTATCCTGGTCATAGTAAATATTAAGTAATTATTCTTGTCACTAAGTGAGGTATGGGAGTAAGGAACAGCCAAGAGTGAGAGTTCTTTTTAACTCTTAAGTCTGGGTTGTGTTAGGCCATATTATATAAAACTGATACTTTAAGGATGTTCTTTGCCCTGAGAGACTCCATTTTTTAATACTTAAGTGAAAGGAAGGGTACCATCTGCCCCCATAACCTAATGATAAATCAATTATTCCTTGAAGCAAAAGGGGGTGCCACCCTAACTATATTAGGGTGAATGGAGAGTGTAAGGACATAGGGCTTTTAAAATTATATCACTAAAACTAAACCCAGGTACTTTCCCTTTACACTTGTAAGGGACAGTGTATAGCTCCCTCACTTGTAGTGTCTCATAGATGACCACCTTGCACTGTGATGGTAAGAGCTCTCAGTGACCCATTATCTTACCAAAGATGTACCAAGAACCAACAGACAAAAAATTTCTCACTATCTCAGGACTTCAACTCAGCTCGGTTGAAATCATCTATTCAAATTGCTGGTGGTCAATTCTCCTGTTTACCCGTCTTGATCCGTCATCCTTCTTCCATTCATCTAGACCTGTTCCCTGTCTCCTTCATCTTGCTCCGATGGCTCAATGCTCGCTATGCATTTGATTTTAACTAAGGCCAGCAGTTAGGGTCACTGCCAATCTCCACCTTCTTTTCTGTGTTGTTCATTATCTTATCAGTACGGAGACTTTTACAGTCTTGTCATGCCTCAGTGTCAGCATTTCAGTTGAAGCTCTTTGAACCACCATGAATTTATTTCAATCCTTTGTAGCTATTTTATAACATACACATATAAATAAATGCAGACTAATGATGTAATGTATAGTGTTTGACTTTAGAGGGAACATCAATAAGTAAAATTGGAGTAAGTGACAGTGTACTTGATCGGGGCTACCACAATAAGCCAGAATATTTGACAAAAAAGTGCGTCTTGGTTTCTGATAGCAGGTATGCTGAACAATGACAAAGGCCCATTATCCAGGAGAAATTACTTTCCCAAAATCTGGTTTTCCTTAGAGATCTGAAGCCTTAGATCCCTCCTGGATTACTTAAAGTCAGAGAGAGAGCTAATTAATCCTTAAGACGATCATACCCAAGGGACATAGGAGGACATAAGATTATGAAGCTAATACTTGGTATTTTAGTTGTTCAAGGCTTCTTGGCTGTGATATTCCTAGATTTTAAATGTTAAAAATGTTGGAATCCAGAAAGAATCAGAGGCCAGTAAGAGAGATCACTGTTCAGTTCCTAGAGCATAATTGCTAGAAAAGCTAATGAAATCTTCATGCTATTCCTTGACCACCTCCCCTCCCCATGAGTTAAATAAATGAATGGAGAGAGAGAGGGGGAGGGAGAAGGAAATTCTGGAAAAAAACAAAAAATTAAAAATAATTAGAGGAGTGTAGGATGATTCTGATGGACCAACCTGTAGGACATTTTAAAATAAAGAACTAGTAAATTTGAAGGTATATCTCATAGGCAGCTCTCACTGTAGAACAGGGGGAAGTAGTTCAAGGTGTTTAGATAGGCATGGGGAGGCAGACCATCTAAGAGCTCTAGGACAATCTGAAGGGCATAACAATAATTAGTCTGAAGGAAAAGAGGGCAAATCACAGGTGAAATATTTAAAGCAGGGATGACCGAGAGCTTGCTACGACTGCAGCTGGGTGGTAAGTCACAGATCCAGAAAAGTTCAGAGAACTAGAGATATGGTAAGAGACAGGTGTGAATATAACTTATTCAAAAATCAGGAAATAGAAGATAAAAATCTTGATAGTAGCTATTGAGGAATAAAGTCCCCTAATTTCCAGAAGGAAAAAGAAAAATAATTACAGTGGAAGCCATGTCAAACACCATACAGGTAATGAGGTATAGTGAAATAAATATTGCAAGAACCACAACGAGAATTTAGCAACCAAAATGACAGATATATATTTGCATATAAAATTTCCTCAAATCATGAAGTGTTATGGATTAGTCAGCAGCATATTTGCCTTACAAGGAATGTAAAATATTTTTTTCAGAGAGGAAAAAAATTCACAGATCAAAATTTTACCTACATGATAGAAAGAAAAATGTCTGAGAAAGAATAAATGAAGACAAATTAGGATAACAACTGTTTGTCTCAATTTTGATTGATGTAAAAGATATCTGGTTAATGTAGCAGGGGTAACAGCACACCAGGATTTTATTGTAAGTGTCTGAGAGAATGAGTAAAGGAGATGCCATATGTGAAGGGGAAAAGGCCTGAGCACAGTGTCACAAAATATTTGAAGAAGGCGTGAAGTAATGCATGTTAAAGAAAATGGACGTAAATTCATTAAAATTTCTGCTTTAATCTACAGAGGAGTCTAGCTCTAAATAGGTTAAAGAAAGTGTTTTAGAGAATCACATAATTTTTAAGAGACTTATGATGTATCTAATATAAATCCAAAATGGCTTGCATGTTTACTCTCACCATGGTTTTCATCAACAAACGTTGCCATTCATCTATCTGTTCATACACAGAGGCTGGGCTGACTTGCTGGAGTGAATTTCAGTGACTAGCAAAGACATTTGGAAGAGAAAGGAGTGAGCATGCCCAGTGATTTTGAATGACATCAGAGTCATCCTGTTACCTGGCCCATGAGGTTCATGTTTGTGAATGTCCTGTGAATACATGCTGAGAACGCTCTGCTTCTAAGTCTTGTTCAAATGCAAATATTTCCAATCCATTTCGTTGCAAGCCCATTGGAGCAGCAGGAAGAACATAGCTTAATAATTGTTACACATAATTCATCTTGTGAGAGATTAGAATTTTCTGTCTACTCCTATACCCCTTAATAAAATACTATTTATTCAGAGCTTGCATTTATTCCTTCTCATATTTCTTAGGGTTGTTTTTTGCAAAACTTTAATTATTTTATGGACATTTATATTACTCTACATAAATTGTACAATGCGTGAGTTTTACTTGGAGATTGTACACGTCCATATGAACCTGTATGCATTTTCATTAGATGCCTAGTGTACTTGGACCACATTCATAAGCCCCAATTTCCGCATTCTTTCCCAGGCCTCCCAGTTTACCTTTTTCCTCTTATATTCTATATGCGACAAATCTGGGATAATATTTTCTAAGTTATTTCACTTAGGATGATGATCTCCAATCTTCACCTTTTTTGAAAAGCTTCTGAATTTTTCTCTTTCTGGTTGCATGATGCTCCATCGTGTGTGTGCACTAAATTTTCCTTAGCTCTTCATCTGATGATGGGTAGTTAGGCTAGTTTCATTCCACGGTCATGTGAAAAGTACACACTACACATATACAAGCAGGACTCCTTCATTCCTACAAGGCATCAAGGACTTGAGCTTTTAATGTTTTCCTGTCCAGATACTTTCTGTTTTTCCTACTGCCACCTCACACAATAAGACTAAGGAACTTTCTCTCTGTTCCTTAATATTTTTATTCAACATCCCCGTCTCTGTCTGTCTGTCTGTCTGTCTGTCTGTCTGTCTCTCTGTGTGTGTGTCTGTGTGTGTGTGTCTGTGTGTGTACATCTCTCTCTCTCTCTCTCTGTGTGTGTGTGTGTGTCTGTGTGTGTACATCTCTCTCTCTCTCTGTGTCTGTGTGTGTTTGTGTTTCTCTGTGTGTGTGTGTGTCTGTGTGTGTACATCTCTCTCTGTGTGTGTGTGTGTGTCTGTGTGTGTACATCTCTCTCTCTGTGTGTGTCTGTGTGTGTTTGTGTTTCTCTGTGTGTGTGTGTCTGTGTGTGTACATCTCTCTCTCTCTCTCTCTCTCTCTCTCTCTCTCTCTGTGTGTTTTAACAATCCATGTGATTTTGCTTCAAATACTGATTATTTTATTTTCAGCTGCTGAGAAATTTCAGGGGCTGTCAATTCAAAATTTGTGATTCCTGGTCCCACTGAGTGCTCAACAAACATTACACTAATGAATGCTTATCATACATGACAGCATCATTAGGTCAAAGCTCTGTTTCTCACAGTCGCTTATGAATACAAACAAAGGTCAACAAAAAAATCTGTTTGCTAAATTTGCATGCAGGTCAGTAGCCTTGAGGCTCATTTGGGTCATTTGGGGTCATTTGGGCGTATTATTGTGCACCTTTGAGCGGATAGTACCCAGTAGGCAGAGTTAGGCAGTTTTGTGTGCCAGGGACCATGATCACCTTGTCTCTGGCATTATAGTCCAAAAACTGTCAAAGCAGTGATATTAATGACATTTTCCTTTCTTTCACCACTGATTTTTTTATCTTGTTTCCTTACTACGGATTCTCATTCAAAAGAAAACCCAACATTGTTATTACTATTATATGTGTGAGTCTATGCATGTCATTGTCATATTTGAGAAGACCAGACGGGAGGACAACTTTGTGTGATTGATTCTCTCATATATGGATTCCAGGGTTCAAACTCCAATCATCATGCTTGTGTGAAAATTACCTTTAATTGGTGATCCATTTTGTCTTTCTTGCATTCTAGTTTTAGCCATTACTTATAATGTTAAATCAAGAGGGGACATTTTCCTTTATAAACATCCCTCTGAACTCATATCCATGTAGATTATGTAGTTGAAACAAAAGAAATAATCACAGGAAATATGTCCTAAATAAAATGCTGATTAAAAATGTGAAACATTCTGAAAAATGAATATTTCAATCCTCATACCCATCACTCAATTACATACCAAAAAAAGAAGTATTGATTGAAGAAAAAACATTTAATTAATACTAAAGCAATTGTGCTTTCTATGAATGTGCAAATTTGAAGACGGAGCTTTTAGTAACCACAAAATAGCACCATCTGGAGATATGGATGACTCCTTATGTTTCATTCTTACAATTTATTATCAGATTTTGAATCATGTGTTTTAGGATAAGCAATCTATAGTAAATAGTCTTTGAGATCAACACCTACAAATTACCTGTTTGGGACTCAACTTTTGAGGAATGAGGTTGAACCTTTACATTTTTTTTTTAGTGATTTCTGAGAAAAGATAAGGAACAGTTTAAATGGCAGCTGGTCTGTTCAAAGCCAGTGGACTTTTCACTCCTCACTGTCAGTCTTCAGACTTTGAAGGTGGAGCATCTGGTCAGAATGCCTGCCTTACGTTTCAGAAGCTGAGCAAAAACAGGAAAATGTGGATTTAATATTAATTTATTTCCAAATGTGATTCCCTTAAATATGCTTAACATATGAAATCAGACAGATTTCATCATTCAATTAACTGATCAGAAATTAAAAGGTATTTATTTTGAGAGAACTTTCCTAACAATGGAAGCTATTGAGAAATCCTTCACTCTTGCTGCTATTATCTTTTCTATGATATGAAGTTTACCTGTCATACTCTGTCATACAGTTAATTCTTGCTACAGAATGACTTATGGGATCCCTGAGGTGGAGAATCAGAATGAGTGGAGAATGTACTTACTCTCATAATGAATGCTAATTTAAAAATCCAGAAGACTCTGATTACCACAGCAGGGGCATGCTGATTTTAATATTTATTATTGCAAAAACTAGTCATTGTGTGACTCTTACCCAGCTATAGCAACATTTTCCAGGGGAGTTTCTGAAGACAGACTTGAGTGTAAAAGAATCTCTAAAGGAGAATTTCCTCATCTTGGAGAAATGTCGCATGAAAAAATACCAGATTGTTTTTATTTTGTTCTCTCCTGTAGCAGTAATTTATTCTTTTTAATGGTGAAAAGACAGTCAACTTTCCTTGAGTACAGACAAAACTGGTGGTTTGTTTCTTCTCAACAGAATGGGCAAAGTGGGGAGATGACTTGCTTTGTTGTTTTGTGACACATATGCTGTTGTGATGTTTTACTACATTGCACTGTGCCATGTTGTTTTGTGTTATGTGTCATGTTGTGACTCAGTGTCATTATAGTGTGTCATTTGTTACCATAGAAGGATGGAGAGAGATTCTCTGTTGGTGGTCATGTACAAAGTTCCTGGGGAACTGCCACTGTCTTAGTGTCCTATTGATATGGCACTGTGGCCACAGAAACTCTTATCGAAAAGAGCATTCAGTCTGGGCTTGCTTACAGTTCATAGGTTTAGTCTATTCTTGTGGCAGGAAGCATGGAGGTATACAGACAGACATGGAGCTCAAGAAGAAGCTCAGAATTTTATATGTGGTCTACAAGCAGCAGGAAGAGAGAGGGACATTAGGCCTGACTTGAAACCTTGAAGCCAACGCCAGTGATACACTTCTTTAACAAGGCTATTCTTTTTTCTAATCCTAAGTAGTGCCACTCTCTGATAATTAAGCATCTTAATTTTGAAGGTATTACTACTAGACATTTTGTCTTCAAGAATATCTTTCTGAAAGACTTTTCATTTACCATGTTATATTTCTACTATTCTTAGGGATCTAAAAGTTTTGCATACTCTTTTCAATCTCAAGAATGTTTAATAAAAGCTCAAAGTATTTTCTACAGTGTTTAAAAGTGCAAAATTCAAAGTCTTCTGAGTCTCATGGTGATTCTTAACCTTAAACCCTGTAATCGAAATAAAATGTAAACCTCATACTTCCAATATACAGTGGCAAAGAATATACATTAACATTACAAATGGAAGAAAAGGAGGAAAGGGAGGAAACACTGGACCAAAACAAGACCATCAGCCAGCTGGGCAAACTTAAAACTATACAGTCCTGTGTCTGGTGTGAAAGTGCACCACAGATCTCCAGCTCCTTGCAGCTTTCTTGACTACAACATACTTCTCTTTCTTGGGTTGAGTCTACACTCAGTATGCATCTTTCACTGGTAAATATCTCATTACACTTGTATCTCCAACATCTTCCTGTATCCAAAGCAATCCATGTTTCCACATTACAGAGTCATAAAGTGGCCTCTGTTGACCTCCATGCAGGGACATCCCTGACACATGCCTTGCCTCTAAAACTTTCTTTAGCTGTAATGGGAGATTCTACAACCCCTTTCTTTTATCCTTGACTCTACCACAGGTTTAAGCTGTCAAGTTCAGTTTGCTGTGAGGAAGAAGACCCCATCATTCAATTAAATTTGCCTCAGGTTGCTTGCTTGCTTCCTTCCTCCTTCCTTCCTTCCTTCCTTCCTTCCTTCCTTCCTTCCTGTCTGTCTGTCTGTCTGTTTGTCTGTCTTTCCTTCCTTCCTTCCTCCCTCCCTCTCTCCCTCCCTCCCTCCCTCCCTCCCTCCCTTCTTTCATTCTCTCTCTCTTTCTTTCTTTCTTTCTTTCTTTCTTTCTTTCTTTCTTTCTTTCTTCCTTCCTTCCTTCCTTCCTTTCTTTCTTTCTTTCTTTCTTTCTTTCTTTCTTTCAATCTTTTTTACAGTCTAGTCTTTATCCGCATCCCAGTCCACCCTCTGACTGTTCCATATCTCACACCTCCTCTCTCTGTTTCTAAGAGAATATGCCCACTCCCTACCCCTACCCCACCAGACTTCTCTGGGGTTTTACATCTCTTGAGGGTTAGGTGCACCTCTTCTCACTGAGTCAAAACCTGGCAGTCCTCTGCTGTACATGTGTTGGGCGCCTCATATCAGCTGGTATATGTTGCCTGGCTGGTGGCTTAGTGTCTGAGAGATCTCAGGGGTCCAGGTTAGTTGAGATTGCTGGTATTCCTATAGGGTCATCCTCCTCCTCAGCTTCTTGCAACTTTCCCCTAATTCAGTTATAGGGGCCATCATCTTCTCTCCACTGGTTGGGTATAAGTATCTGCATCTGATTATTTCAGCTGCTTGTTGGGCCTCTGGGAGGGCAGTCATGCTAGGCTCCTGTATGTAGGCACACCATAGTATCAGTAACAATGTCAGACCTTGGGACCTCCTCTTGAGATGGATGCCAATTTGGGCCTGTCTCTGGACCTCCTTTCCATCAAGCTCATTCTATTTTTTTCCCTGTAGTTCTTGCAGACAGGAAAAATTCTGGGTCAGAGTTTTTGGGTGTGGGATGGCAAACCCATCCCTGCATTTGATACCCTGTCTTTCTACTAGAGGTAGACCCAACCAGTTCTCTCTCCCTATTCTTGGGCATGTCATCTAAGGTCAGTCCCTTTGGGTCCTGAGAGTCTTTTACCTCCCAAGTCTGTGGTACATTCTAGAGGGTCTTCCCACCTCCTACCTCCTGAGGTTGTGTGGAATGAGGACATCATGAGTTTTGCAGGCAAATAGATGGAATTTGAAAATATCATCTAGAGTGACTCAGACTCCAAAGGACATGCATTGCATGTACTCATTAGTAAGTGGATATTAGCCAAAAAGTACAGAATGCCCAGGATACAATCCACAGAACTCAGGAAGGTTAACAAGGTGAAGGGCCCAAGTGAGAATGCCTAAATCCCACTTTGGAGAGAGAAGACTGCAAACACAAGTGGTGGCGTGAGTAGTAGAGGAATGGAGGGACCTGGTTGGGAAAGGGGACAGGGAGGAGAAGAGGGAAACATGATAAGGTATTGGCGGGAGACAGGACTAAAGCCTTGAGGGCCAGCAGAAAGATTGCATCAACTTTCTGTTGCTGATAGTTTCCTTCACTTATTCAACTTTTAAAAAATTACATCACAAAACTTGCAAGCTTATCTGGGTAGAATCTTGCCCTGATGTCACCTTTCCCTTTAGCATCATGCTTTTCTCTAAACTTTTTATCTCTTTGAGCATTGGTCCTAACTACATTACACTTTATGGTGTTCCTTTTCTTCTCGAACTACATACTTTCTTTTTTTGCCTTGTTCAACTTGCTCCTTTTCATTATAGATCTGCATAAGAGTGTCTACTAAAACCACACAATTCAGTCAATACTAGACTGTCTTGAAATCTCCTCTGCCAATGCCATTCATCAAAATCTCTTTACACTAGCTTCAGGCAGATTCTTTAGACATGGTCAAAGGCAATTGTTCTTAAGCAAAGAATCAGAAAAATGGTTTCTAGGCCACTTCCTGATATTCTTCCCCTCTGAAACTTCTTGAGCTAGAATCCCACAATTCTAATAGCCCTTAGCACTGTTTTTCATGCTATTACTAAGATGGCCCATTAAACTCAGCTTAATGCATTCAGCTGCTTTTCTAATCTAAAATCCCAAATTTTATATTTTGCCAATAAGCAACATGGTAAGACCTGTGACAGCAGTACCTCACTCCTGATACCAAACTTCTGTCTTAGTGTTGTATTACTCTGAAGAGACACCATGATCATAAAAAACATTTAATTTGAAATCGCTTACTGTTTCAGAGGTACACTTCATTTTCATTATGGTGGGAAGCATGACAACCTGAAAAGAAGAAATGATGCTGTAGAAGTAGCTCAGAGCTTTAACCTCGATCTGCAGGCAGAGGAAGGGAGAGCAATTGGGCCTACCTTGAGCTTCTGAAGCCTCAAAGTCCACCCCCAGTGACATACGTTCTCCAACAAGTTTGTTCCTTCTAATCTTTCTCTGTATTACCACTTCATGATGAACAACCCTTCATATATATGAGCCTATTGGAGTCATTCTTTTTCCAACCACTACAGCCAGGTGCAGTTTTGAAGGTTTTTTTTTTTTTTAATAACTTTAGTATTTCTTATATACATTTCGAGTATTATTCTTTTTCCCAGTATCCGGGCAAACATCCCCCTCCCCCCACCCCTTCCTTATGGGTGTTCCCCTCCCAACCCTCCCCCCATTGCCGCCCTCCCCCCACCAGTCTAGTTCACTGGGGGTTCAGTCTTAGCAGGACCCAGGGCTTCCCCTTCCACTGGTGCTCTAATTAGGATATGCATTGCTACCTATGAGTTCAGAGTCCAGGGTCAGTCCATGTATAGTCTTTGGGTAGTGGCTTAGTCCCTGGAAGCTCTGGTTGCTTGGCATTGTTGTACATATGGGGTCTGGAGCCCCTTCAAGCTCTTCCAGTTCTTTCTCTGATTCCTTCAACGGGGGTCCTATTCTCAGTTCAGTGGTTTGCTGCTGGCATTCGCCTCTGTATTTGCTGTATTCTGGCTGTGTCTCTCAGGAGCGATCTACATCCGGCTCCTGTCGGTCTGCACTTATTTGCTTCATCCATCTTGTCTAATTGGGTGGCTATATATGTATGGGCCACATGTGGGGCAGACTCTGAATGGGTGTTCCTTCAGTCTCTGTTTTAATCTTTGCCTCTCTCTTCCCTGCCAAGGGTATTCTTGTTCCCCTTTTAAAGAAGGAGTGAAGCATTCACATTTTGATCATCCGTCTTGAGTTTCATTTGTTCTAGGCATCTAGGGTAATTCAAGCATTTGGGCTAATAGCCACTTATCAATGAGTGCATACCATGTATGTCTTTCTGTGATTGGGTTAGCTCACTCAGGATGATGTTTTCCAGTTCCAACCGTTTGCCTACGAATTTCATAAAGTCGTTGTTTTTGATAGCTGAGTAATATTCCATTGTGTAGATGTACCACATTTTCTGTATCCATTCCTCTGTTGAAGGGCATCTGGGTTCTTTCCAGCTTCTGGCTATTATAAATAAGGCTGCAATGAACATAGTGGAGCACGTGTCTTTTTTATATGTTGGGGCATCTTTTGGGTATATGCCCAAGAGAGGTATAGCTGGATCCTCAGGCAGTTCAATGTCCAATTTTCTGAGGATCCTCCAGACTGATTTCCAGAATGGTTGTACCAGTTTGCAATCCCACCAACAATGGAGGAGTGTTCCTCTTCCTCCACATCCTCGCCAGCATCTGTTGTCCCCTGAGTTTTTGATCTTAGCCATTCTCACTGGTGTGAGGTGAAATCTCAGGGTCGTTTTGATTTGCATTTCCCTTATGACTAAAGATGTTGAACATTTCTTTAGGTGTTTCTCAGCCATTTGGCATTCCTCAGCTGTGAATTCTTTGTTTAGCTCTGAACCCCCTTTTTTAATAGGGTTATTTGTTTCCCTGCGGTCTAACTTCGTGAGTTCTTTGTATATTTTGGATATAAGGCCTCTATTTGTTGTAGGATTGGTAAAGATCTTTTCTCAATCTGTTGGTTGCCGTTTTGTCGTAACCACAGTGTCCTTTGCCTTACAGAAGCTTTGCAGTTTTATGAGATCCCATTTGTCGATTCTTGATCTTAGAGCGTAAGACATTGGTGTTTTGTTTAGGAAATTTTTTCCAGTGCCCATGTGTTCCAGATGCTTCCCTAGTTTTTCTTCTATTAGTTTGAGTGTGTCTGGTTTGATGTGGAGGTCCTTGATCCACTTGGACTTAAGCTTTGTACAGGGTGATGAGCATGGATCGATCTGCATTCTTTTACATGGTGACCTCCAGTTGAACCAGCACCATTTGCTGAAAATGCTATCTTTTTTCCATTTGATAGTTTTGGCTCCTTTGTCAAAAATCAAGTGACCATAGGTGTGTGGGTTCATTTCTGGTTCTTCAATTCTGTTCCATTGGTCTATCTGTCTGTCTCTGCATGTACCAATACCATGCATTTTTTATCACTATTGCTCTGTAATACTGCTTGAGTTCAGGGATAGTGATTCCCCCTGAAGTCCTTTTATTGTTGAGGATAGCTTTAGCTATCCTGGGTTTTTTGTTATTCCAGATGAATTTGCAAATTGTTCTGTCTAACTCTTTGAAGAATTGGATTGGTATTTTGATGGGGATTGCATTGAATCTGTAGATTGCTTTTGGTAAAATGGCCATTTTTACTATATTAATCCTGCCAATCCATGAGCATGGGAGATCTTTCCATCTTCTGAGGTCTTCTTCAATTTCCTTCTTCAGTGTCTTGAAGTTCTTATTGTACAGATCTTTTACTTGCTTGGTTAAAGTCACACCGAGGTACTTTATATTATTTGGGTCTATTATGAAGGGTGTCGTTTCCCTAATTTCTTTCTCGGCTTGTTTCTCTTTTGTGTAGAGGAAGGCTACTGATTTATTTGAGTTAATTTTATACCCAGCCACTTTGCTGAAGTTGTTTATCAGCTTTAGTAGTTCTCTGCTGGAACTTTTGGGATCACTTAAATATACTATCATGTCATCTGCAAATAGTGATATTTTGACCTCTTCTTTTCCGATCTGTATCCCCTTGATCTCCTTTTGTTGTCTGATTGCTCTGGCTAGAACTTCAAGAACTATATTGAATAAGTAGGGAGAGAGTGGGCAGCCTTGTCTAGTCCCTGATTTTAGTGGGATTGCTTCAAGTTTCTCTCCATTTAGTTTAATGTTAGCAACTGGTTTGCTGTATATGGCTTTTACTATGTTCAGGTATGGGCCTTGAATTCCTATTCTTTCCAGGACTTTTATCATGAAGGGGTGTTGAATTTTGTCAAATGCTTTCTCAGCGTCTAATGAAATGATCATGTGGTTTTGTTCTTTCAGTTTGTTTATATAATGGATCACGTTGATGGTTTTCCATATATTAAACCATCCCTGCATGCCTGGGATGAAGCCTACTTGGTCATGGTGGATGATTGTTTTGATGTGCTCTTGGATTCGGTTTGCCAGAATTTTGTTGAGTATTTTTGCGTCGATATTCATAAGGGAAATTGGTCTGAAGTTCTCTTTCTTTGTTGTGTCTTTGTGTGGTTTAGGTATAAGAGTAATTGTGGCTTCGTAGAAGGTATTCGGTAGTGATCCATCTGTTTCAATTTTCTGGAATAGTTTGGATAATATTGGTATGAGGTCTTCTCTGAAGGTTTGGTAGAATTCTGCACTAAACCCGTCTGGACCTGGGCTCTTTTTGGTTGGGAGACCTTTAATGACTGCTTCTATTTCCTTAGGAGTTATGGGGTTGTTTAACTGGTTTATCTGTTCCTGATTTAACTTCGATACCTGGTATCTGTCTAGGAAATTGTCCATTTCCTGAAGATTTTCAAGTTTTGTTGAATATAGGTTTTTATAGTAAGATCTGATGATTTTTTGAATTTCCTCTGAATCTGTTGTTATGTCTCCTTTTTCATTTCTGATTTTGTTAATTTGGACGCACTCTCTGTGTCCTCTCGTTAGTCTGGCTAAGGGTTTATCTATCTTGTTGATTTTCTCAAAGAACCAACTTTAGGTTCTGTTGATTATTTCTATGGTCCTTTTTGTTTCTACTTGGTTGATTTCAGCTCTGAGTTTGATTATTTCCTGCCTTCTCCTCCTCCTGGGTGTATTTGCTTCTTTTTGTTCTAGAGCTTTTAGGTGTGCTGTCAAGCTGCTGACATATGCTCTTTCCTGTTTCTTTCTGCAGACACTCAGCGCTATGAGTTTTCCTCTTAGCACAGCTTTCATTGTTTCCCATAAGTTTGGGTATGTTGTACCTTCATTTTCATTAAATTCTAAAAAGTTTTTAATTTCTTTCTTTATTTCTTCCTTGACCAGGTTATCATTGAGTAGAGCATTGTTCAATTTCCAAGTATATGTGGGCATTCTTCCTTGATTGTTATTGAAGACCAGTTTTAGGCCGTGGTGGTCCGATAGCACGCATGGGATTATTTCTATCTTTCTGTACCTGTTGAGGCCCGTTTTTCACCAATTATATGGTCAATTTTGGAGAAAGTACCATGAGGAGCTGAGAAGAAGGTATATCCTTTTGCTTTAGGATAGAATGTTCTATAAATATCCGTTAAGTCCATTTGGCTCATGACTTCTCTTAGTCTGTCTACATCTCTGTTCAATTTCTGTTTCCATGATCTGTCCATTGATGAGAGTGGGGTGTTGAAATCTCCCACTATTATTGTGTGAGGTGCAATGTGTGTTTTGAGCTTTAGTAAGGTTTCTTTTACGTATGTAGGTGCCCTTGTATTTGGGGCATAGATATTTAGGATTGAGAGTTCATCTTGGTGGATTTTTCCTTTGATGAATATGAAGTGTCCTTCCTTACCTTTTTTGATGACTTTTAATTGAAAATTGATTTTATTTGATATTAGAATGGCTACTCCAGCTTGCTTCTTCTGACCATTTGCTTGGAAAATTGTTTTCCAGCCTTTCACTCTGAGGTAGTGTCTGTCTTTGTCTCTGAGGTGTGTTTCCTGTAGGCAGCAGAATGCAGGGTCCTCGTTGCATATCCAGTTTGTTAATCTATGTCTTTTTATTGGGGAGTTGAGGCCATTGATGTTGAGAGATATTAAGGAATAGTGATTATTGCTTCCCGTTATATTCATATTTGGATGTGAGATTATGTTTGTGTTCTTTCATTCTGTTTGTTTTGTTGCCAAGACGATTAGTTTCTTGCTTCTTCTAGGTTATAGCTTGCCTCCTTATGTTGGGCTTTACCATTTATTATCCTTTGTAGTGCTGGATTTGTAGAAAGATATTGTGTAAATTTGGTTTTGTCATGGAATATCTTGGTTTCTCCATCTATGTTAATTGAGAGTTTTGCAGGATACAGTAACCTGGGCTGGCATTTGTGTTCTCTTAGGGTCTGTATGACATCAGTCCAGGATCTTCTGGCCTTCATAGTTTCTGGCGAGAAGTCTGGTGTGATTCTGATAGGTCTGCCTTTATATGTTACTTGACCTTTTTCCCTTACTGCTTTTAATATTCTTTCTTTATTTTGTGCGTTTGGTGTTTTGACTATTATGTGACGGGAGGTGTTTCTTTTCTGGTCCAATCTATTTGGAGTTCTGTAGGCTTCTTGTATGCCTATGGGTATCTCTTTTTTTAGATATGGGAAGTTTTCTTCTATGATTTTGTTGAAGATATTTACTGGTCCTTTGAGCTGGGAGTCTTCACTCTCTTCTATACGTATTATCCATAGGTTTGATCTTCTCATTGAGTCCTGGATTTCCTGTATGTTTTGGACCAGTAGCTTTTTCTGCTTTACATTATCTTTGACAGTTGAGTCAATGATTTCTATGGAATCTTCTGCTCCTGAGATTCTCTCTTCCATCTCTTGTATTCTGTTGGTGAAGCTTGTACTTACAGCTCCTTGTCTCTTCTTTTGGTTTTCTATATCCAGGGTTGTTTCCATGTGCTCTTTCTTGATTGCTTCTATTTCCATTTTTAATTCCTTCAACTGTTTGATTGTGTTTTCCTGGAATTCTTTCAGGGATTTTTGCGATTCCTCTCTGTAGGCTTCTACTTGTTTATTAATGTTTTCCTGTGTTTCCCTAAGGGAGTTCTTCACGTCTTTCTTGAAGTCCTCCAGCATCATGATCAAATATGATTTTGAAACTAGATCTTGCTTTTCTGGTGTGTTTGGATATTCCATGTTTGTTTTGGTGGGAGAATTGGGCTCCGATGATGCCAAGTATTCTTGGTTTCTGTTGCTTGGGTTCCTGCGCTTGCCTCTTGCCATCAGATTATCTCTAGTGTTACTTTGTTCTGCTATTTCTGACAGTGGCTAGACTGTCCTATAAGCCTGTGTGTCAGGAGTGCTGTAGACCTGTTTTCCTCTCTTTCAGTCAGTTATGGGGACAGAGTGTTCTGCTTTCGGGCATGTAGGTTTTCCTCTCTCCAGGTCTTCAGCTGTTCCTGTGGGCCTGTGTATTGAGTTCACCAGGCAGCTTTCTTGCAGCAGAAAATTTGGTCTTACCTGTGGTCCCGAGGCTCAAGTTCGCTCGAGGGGTGCTGCCCACGGGCTCTCTGCAGCATCAGCAACCAGGAAGACCTGTGCCGCCCCTTCCGGGAGCTTCAGTGCACCAGGGTTCCAGATTGTCTTTGGCTTTTTCCTCTGGCGTCCCAGATGTGTGTGCAGAGAGCAGTCTCTTCTGGTTTCCCAGGCTTGTCTGCCTCTCTGAAGGTTTAGCTCTCCCTCCCACGGGATTTGGGTGCAGAGAACTGTTTATCCGGTCTGTTTCCTTCAGGTTCTGGTGGTGTCTCTGGCAGGGGTCCTGCCGCTCCTGGGCCCTCCCCCACTGGAGCCCAGAGGCCTTATACATTTTCCTCTTGGGCCAGGGATGTGGGCAGGGGTGAGCAGTGTTGGTGGTCTCTTCCGCTCTGCAGCCTCAGGAGTGCCCACCTGACCAGGCGGTTGGGTCTCTCTCTCACAGGGTCTGGGAGCAGAGAGCTGCTGTGGGCCGGGATCCGCAGGTGTTGAAGGTGGTTTTAAGAGAAGCAGTTATCATAGTCCTCAAGAACAACAAAAAATCATCATAACAATAGCTTAATGAATTTGGAAGTCTGACCCCCAAAGAATAAGATATCCGAGTCAAAACTTTCCACGCTACCCTGTAATGTAGGAAGTAGATGTTGTGCAACTGTGCCCAGACTCATGATCCACTGCCATCCTGTGACAGAAAATAAAATTTATGCAATCAACATTCACAAGGATTTAAAATCATTTATATTTTTGTAAACTCATGGAATTTAGCACTAATTTCTTTTTCTATTTGTGATTGGCAGAAAAATATATAGTTCTTAAAAATGAAAAAAATGTGTTGTTTTAATTACCCAAAGTTGTAGAATATTTTTTGCACAGCAATGTAGAATTACTACACAGGGTGTGCATAACATATAGAGTTTAAAGAAAAGAATAAGACACATGTACACCAAAGGACAAATATAAAATTTTATGGACAGTTTAAGCTTTATGAATTTAAAGGTTTATATAATGAGTAGTCCAAAGATGAGTTATAACTTTCCAGATGCTTCCCTAGGGACAATAGAGCCACCATGTCATGGCTATGGGTAGATATTATTGTGATTTCTAACAGCATAGCTTATATTTACTACTCTGTAGCTTATAGAATGGAAATCAAATAGTCAGAACATACTGCCATTATAAACACAGAGCATCACATCTAAAGCTGGCTTTAATTTGCCATGACTGAACCACATGTGTAACCGTGCCAATCCAGTGAATATCTCACCAACTTTGTTAGGCCAAAGAACCTAAGGAAGAGTGTGGTTCTGTCCTATTAATTGGTCTAAACTTCACCCTAGGAAATGAGCTATGTATGCTGATGCTCTTAGGAGCCATGTGAGAAACTGACATACCACAAAAGATTGTTGTCAATTTAGAGTTTTATCAAATTCCTTTAGTGTCTGAAAAAAAACTGTACATTATTTAAGATCTATCTTATTTAGATTGTTGACTTACTTTAATTGAAGTACATGAAATGTTGAATATTTGAAGAAAACAGAATTCTTTTCAATATAATTTCTTAATGTTACAATGATTACTTCAACTTAATAATTCTTAAAAATAAATAGCAATATTTAACCAAAATACTTATAAATAAATGATGGGACAAATTTTACACTGAAAATAATACATTCCTATTCTTGGAATAGACATTTTTAAGTTATATAAATATTCCCAACATTCAAGTATTTCTTCATACAGCATAAACACTTCTTCATTTTACGAAGGGTATCATTTGAAGAGAAGGTAAGTAACAGACTTCTATTTTTTGTGTAAATAGTGGTAGGTGGAATAACATTTTCAAAAGTTTACTTTTTTCGGGGAATGTATAATGTCTGCCAAGAGGGTAAGTTGTTAAAAAGATATATTGAAGAGGTCACATGTTTCTCTTATTTCTATTTATTTAGATTATCTTTCATCATCTTTTCACAAGAGAAAATTAATGGGTAAATTGTCATGTTAAGTAACACTATGTATCAGTATTTTCTTTCTTTTGCTACATACATAGTTAACAAAACAGTACATGAGATATTGATTTACTGATCTTTTTTCTTTTTTCTTTTCTTTTTTTTTTTTTTTTTTTTCGGAGCTGCGGACCAAACCCAGGGCCTTGCGCTTGCTAGGCAAGCGCTCTACCACTGAGCTAAATCCCCAACCCCCTGATCTTTTTTATATGTGATACAGTTTTGAACTTCTTTGGCTGCAGAAATACCTTAGCTTTAAAAATACTCAAGGTTATGGCAAAGTTAGTATTTCATTTATCTTAAGAGAATTTATTTCAAAATTTATTTTTTCTTCAAATTATATTAGAAATATCTTTTAATGAGGAGAATTTTTGTAAAATTCTCAAAATTGTGAATCTAAATTTCCAGTTCATGTCTGAAGCTACAGCAGTCTAATGAGTCATGTATAGGCTACCATTCTCTCTGTGCTCATGTGGTAATTTCCTGATTAATGTTAATTAATGATGTGTCATTGTTCATTTAAAATGAATGATGAAGATGGTTATTCAGTCCAATACAGAAGTCACCCAGCAACTTGGCTTCAAATATGAATGTCAGGTGGCAGTGCCAGGCTCAAGAGGACTCAGTGTTATTTCCACTCTCTGTTACAGTAATTTGAATGTAAAAAAAATGTGGAGTAAATTATTTGACTTAGGATGTGATTTTCTTCTGGGGAATGACTAGTGATCTTTATTTTGAACTCATCTACAGACTGCTTGAAGGACTGTGCTGGGATTGTAAAGACTGGGCTAAAGTAAAATTTGTTGGTTTGATGACTGTATATTGACTTTCCAGCATTTGAAAAGATCTTTTCTAGTAAGGTCCCATGAAGTCTATGTTAATGGTCAAAACCAATAAACATCTAGGTTGAAGATTAGATAGTATCTATACAATAAAGCTTTTGAGATCACTGCTTTAACTTAGGAAAAACATTAATGTGGGAAAATTCTGCTAATTAAAATCAAAGTCTATAATTTTTCAGATAGCCTTCTGGGACTTGGTGCTATATGTTCATTCATTGGCAGGCTTTTCCTTCTCTGGGGAATTCAATTCTCTTCCACATGTGTCCACCTGCACAATTATCAGTTAGCAATAGCTTACAAGTTCAACTTCCTTTCTCCAGATAAGAACCCACTCAACTAGCACCTGAGATTCCTGAAATGCTTTCCCATGCTAATGAGGCATTGTCAATACTCTAAGGCTTCAGCCAATGACCTTCGCCCATCCTGCATATTTCTACCCCATGTCCCCTGAAATTATATAAGCCTTGAATCACTCCAAGTAAAGTTGATCTACCTCCTTGCAGCTGGTCCTAGTGTGTCTTCTTACAGGGTTTCTGAAATCACAGGTTGTCATCTCTGCTCCATTTGCCCACAATTATCTGGTAATTTGCTGACAATTCATGAGGGCAGGGAAAGCCACACATTATATGATAAATTAGCTTTCTATACTATTGCACAAGTAGGTATGAAGAGGTTTCAAGGGCATGATATATTAGGTTATTCATGTTTGATTCACAGATTTCTAGAATTTTTTTCATGTTAATAGCATTTTCCTTTCCTGGTTGGAATTTTGAGGAATAAAGTTTTATGTTTGTTGTATCTTACATATGTCAGTTCTTAAGTATTTGAGCATCATTAAACATAGAGCTTATAGGATAAGACCATTTTCAATAAATTGCTTAGAATGAAGCTGAATTGTAAGCTTTTATAATAGATTCTGGAAGAGAATGTGAGTGACAGATTTGTATTTACCTATGTGAGAGGTGCTGGTTTGTAATAACGATTATCCAAGGTATTTCTAGGAAACTTGGTGTCTCATACAGTAGTCACTAATCATACATTTGGCTGCTCTGAAAAGAATTGCATTGTGTGGGTAAACATGTGTGTGTGTGTGTGTGTGTGTGTGTGTGTGTGTGTGGACATATTTTGACTCATATTTGAGTTTTGAGGTTTTTTAAAAACAATGATTTATTTTAAGTATATGGGTACAGTGTCACTGTTTTCAGATATACCAGAAGAGGGTGTCAGATCCCATTAGAGATGGTTTGCTGGGAATTGAACTTAGGATCTTTGGAAGAGCAGTCATTACTCTTAACTGGTGAGCCATTTCTCCAGCCCAGAGTTTTAGAATTTTAAGAGAAAAAATAATTTAAAATAATTGCTCAGTATTGTTTTATTTTTAGTGAACTGTTCAGGTAGGAATTTTTGTGTCTATAACAACTGTTATAAAGTGTTGTATCCATGATTTTATATGTTCTGGGAAAATAGCCTAGAGTGAGACTGTATGTTCATAGTATAAATACATTTTTAAAATAAGAAATTGCTAAAATTGTTTTCTCAAATGGCAGGACATTACATGTTTATTATCAGTGTTATTGTAGATGAATAGCAGTAATTCCAATTAATTTAATTTCTGCTTTAATGCAGAAATTAAAATTTTCTTCATATTTTTATTATTATAGTGGAATGGAACAGTGGTTTTAACTAGCACATCCTGAAAACCTCATGATACGACATATTTCTAAGTGTTTCTCATTCATAAACCTTTTTGAAGTTGTTATTTAATTCTTTTGATCTTTAATACTGCATGATTATTATCTTATTGCATTTTTGTTTTATGCTTTGAGATAGATTCTCATGTACCACATTCTGTCTCAGATTTCCTACGTGGCCAGAGATACCCTTAAACTGTTGATTCTCTGTTGCCACCATGACCAATGCTGAGATTACAGCCGTGTGCCACCATGACCAGGCATTGATTGATTGAGAGTGGTGTGGAGATGGGAGATGTTCTTATATTTTTAAAAAGGATTTTCTGGAATAAATGTTTTATCTGAGATACATTTAAGAATAGTTCACCTACTCTATAGCTTACCCTTTTTTTTTTACCTTATTAGTGTTTTATAGTAAATTAAAGTTTTGACTTTGATAAAGTATAGAGTATTGATATTTTTGTTCACTATTTGTACTACTGTGTTAGATTGAAGAATCATTTTGTGTACTCATGATTATGGTGGATTCCAGTTACTTTTATTTTTATTCTTTTGTTTATTGAAAATATATTCTTTTCTCATAGAATATATTTTGATTACAATTACTCTGTCCCCGTCTCCTGTCCCACAGAGAACCACCTCTTTTCTATCTCTTATTAGTAAGGAATAGGCTTCTAGGAGAGAACAACTAAACATGACAAATTAAAGATAATAAAACAAGACCATCACACTGAAGCTGGACAAGGCAAAGCAACAGAAGGGAAAGAGCCCAGCATAGGCACAAGAATTGGAGACCCACTCGTTCATACGCCAAGAAGTCCGATAGAAATACTAAGCACAAAACTGTAATATACAAGCAGAAGGCTTGGTACAGAACTGTGTCAGCTCTTACTGCTTCGGTCTTTGAGAGTTTATATGATCCTCTAAGTTACTTTTAAGTGGACATGTTTTTTATAGTTTTTTTCCTTTCATTTGTTGTTCTGTGATTATATTTTAATTTTGATATAGATCTCTTCTTTTAGGCATTGTTCATTTCATATTATCCTTTATTATATCCAGTTGCATTATCAATACTGTGGTAAAATTTCTTTCTCCATTTGTTTGGTAACAGAATTAGTTTACGGTGCATGCATTCATGTGTGTGTGTGCATGTGTGTGTGTGTGTGTGTGTGTGTGTGTGTGTGTGTGTGTGTGTGTGTACACTGTTGGTTTAGGCCATAGATTGAAAGTGCATTTTTGTTTTAATTTCGTCCTCAACATTTTAAAACATTTTTAAGGATTTTCAATATTTCTGTTAATAAATCAGCCCACTAGTAGTTCTGATTTTTACAATTAGTAGCTGAGACTCCATGACCATGACAAGTTTTATAAGGGACAACATTTAATTGTGGCTTGCTTATAGTTTCAGAGTCCATTATCCTCATGGTGGGAAGCATGGCATTGTTCAGGCAGCGATGGTGCTTGAGAAGGATCTGAGAGTTCTACATCTTGCTCCAAAGGCAGCCAGGAAGGCTTGCTCTCTTCCAAACAGGGTGGATCTTAAGCACTAGGAACTCTCAAAGTCCACCAATACAGTGACACACTTTTCAGCAAGGCCATGACTTCCAACAAGGTCAAACCTCCTCATACCATGGACCAAGCATATTCAAACCACCACAGTAGCCCTTGATTTTTATATTTCTATGAAACTAAACATTGTATTTGTTAGGCATGAATGGCTAGGGGGAAATGACCATAGTAGGTGGAATTCAACAAAGAAAGCAAATCGACTTTCAATTAAATCCTATAATATTCTTGCAGAATCAATGTGTGGGATGCTAGATGAATGGAGGCACAAGCATTGCTACATAAAATTGTAGCTCATATCTTTCTTGCTGGAAAGCTTTTCAGCACAGACCCTAGGAAAAGCTTCAGATAGTAGTGGGTCAAAAAAATGGTTTTGAAGTACTAGAGATAGTTCAAATATAAAGTGCTGGTGCATGAAAGTAAAGATCGTGGATAGGTCACAACTGGCTCTCCCACAAAGATCACTAGGGAAACTCACCAAAATTAAATGGGTTTTATTAACAGTCCTTACAAAAGAAAAAGCAAGAAGGTTTGGAAAGGGCAGTTACAAAAGAAGTTTTATAGGACTAAAACTAACACACATGTGATCTGGGGTGATGTTTCTAACAGAGGCAGTAAGGAGGGACCATAAGTAGGTAAGTTGAAGTAACTTTTACTTTTCTAGAGTTGGCAGAGCAGGGCATTTAAGGAGACAGGCTACTGGAACTTTTCTGTTCAAATTTATTTTTTTCAAAACAGCTCTGGAAATGGGATCAAGTCAGGCTTACTTTGCAATTTTAGTGAATTCTATCTCGTAGGTTCTTTAGATCAATTTTCATTACTCAAATTGTGTTGTTAGATTGCCTTGTATTTCACAGACAGCTATAAGACCATCTCCACACAATTTGCAATCACTCAAATTAACTGAAATATAACATTACAGCTTACTCCAAGTGATTTGGATATAGACTAAAACTAAACACTGTTTAGAACCTCTGGAGAGTAAATTTACATTAATTTGTTTAGCATATTAGCTGGAGGATGTAGATCCTTACTAAAATTGATAGAGGAACGTAAAATCTAATGTTGAACTTATGCTAGAAAACATTTGGAGAACTTACTTGAGAACTCTGGGGGATATTTGAGTGCCGGAGCAAAACTTGTGGCCTGGTAGTTACACTAGGAAACATTAAGACAACCACTTAATGTTTGGATTTTCCCACGCTCCTACTTTACTTTCTCAAGGCCTGGTCAGATTTGTAAGTCCACAGCAGTCTGAACTGTTGTTCTTAAAGTCAGAAAGCAAATGAACGAAAATGGAATGCAAAACACAGTAATTATTATTGCCCTGTTTACAGAACTGCTATTATAACTCTATTTGGGTAAACACCATCATTTTTAATAGTATACCTTCTTGCAACTTACCAAGCTTATTTTTCTGGGTAATAAAATTATATTTCACTTTTTTCAAAAGATAAATAGAAACTGAGAGAGATGAATTACTTTTTCAAAATCACTTGATTGGGAAGTATGAGGTTTAGAATTGGAACATATTCACTGCAAGTTAGATTTTCATGTTATAATGTATCGCATGACACAGCAAATTTTTTTCTAGAGTCACATAAGCTCTGTTTTTTCACTGAACAATTACTTGAGTTTGTATCATTTTACTCTGATAGTATATAGATGTATTAATCTTCTACTATCCTTAAGATAGAAGAAAAATTCAATATCATTTTAAGATTATTCCACTGATATTACTAGGACGACTCATCTGGTCTGTTATCATGTGGTCTGTTGTTCATATGACTTTGACATTCTCAGGAATACTACCAGATATTTAAAAGTCCAAGTCCATAAACTCGGACTCAAAAAAAGTCAGAAAAATATTTGTCCTTTTCACGGGGACTGAAAACAGATGGTTCCTGAAATGAATATTTCCGACATCTGAGAAAGGCATGAATTATGGGTGCATACGTGTAACAGAAATGGTGAGATCAGAATAATGATTTGTGTGTTTGTATAAATTTTACTTCCAAAGAGACATTTGTGTAACATATGTAAGGGGTTGCTTTATCGAGTAGCATGTGCTATAGTTACATAAATTTCTTTGCTACTTATTATGCCCCATACTTAAATCAATTAATAATCATTGATACTCTCTACGGACTCAAGTTCCCTATAAATGCTACACCTATGCTGGAAATTGTGTAGACTGACGGAATAGAACTTCCTGATCATGTAGAATAGGAATGTTGCCAGCAAAAGAACAAAATTATCTTGAGCAGTCTTTAATCTTTTAAAAAGCAAATTATCATCCACTTTTGTATTCGAATCCCATCTTCCTATTTGGCACAGTAAGATCCTATCAAGACTATGTTGCCTGGATTTTTTCAAGGAAGAAGTATTAGGTAATCAAAACTAATTTTTATCTAATAGTTACACCTCAGCTTCTAAAAAATGTATGTCCATGGGATTATGTTCTTCTAGCTGGACTGCCTTGTCTGCCTCAATGGGAGAGAAAGTGCCTAGCCTCACAGAGCCTTTAAGCACAGGGGTATGGGATTCTGAGGGAGGCTCACATGCTCAGAGGAGAAGGGAATAGGGGAAGATTTGGGTGAATGGTGACCTAAGTGCCTGGCAGGGTGGCAGTGAGCAGGATATAAAGTGAATAAGTAAAAAATAAAATAAATAAATTATAAAAGAGAGAAAAGACCAATGAAGAGCAACAAAGGCCAGCACTGGATCGGTTAGTGAAATTTGATTATGGACTATGAATTAAATAATGATATTAAATAAAAGTTGCATTTTATTTCCATTCTTGTTTATTGAATTATGCTTAAGTGAATTCTCTCGTCTTTGTAACATGCTTACTGAATCATTGAGGAGAAAGTAGATATGGTGTGACAATAATACTCTTTGAAGCTAAGGAGCCGTGTGTGCATATGGATATTTTGGTGCCTACTTGTGCAGCCTGGATAAATGAAAGATGTGAATGAAAAGCAAGAAGAAATGAAGAGTGATAGTAATGTGAATGTATTGTGAAAAAAACATGGCTGAATATTGATGCAAGCTGTGAGGAAGCTATTCTTTCCATTTTCTTGCATGAAATTATATCAACGTATAGCAGTATGGACATACACGCACAAAATAGGAAATACTGCAAGAAATGTATTCAAGAGTAAGACATCTCTATTGGCAAATGTTTACTCCTATCTTTTCTCTTTACAGATACGCTTCTTCTCTTTTAATTATTGATTTCATTATATTAAGTATAACATTTTTTTCTTCTGAGAGCCTATCCCAAATGTCAACATTTTTTGTCAAATCAAAGTTGTGCAAGGTAATAGTTCATATTCAAGTTCTGGCAGAAGGTAACTCACTAGGCAGGATGAAGTTCTGAGAGTAAATGCATTTGCATGTTAGCTCCTCAACTCAAGCTACTTTGCTTTGCAGGATGCTGTACAGGCTTAGAGAGTGACTGCAAGTAATAAGGCATAAAAGCCCTTGTTTCTTTAAGGGAGTGATGTAGGGATAAAACACTGCTTTGTCCTCTGCACATGGCTGAATAAGTAGATGGAAATATTCGTCTGGAAGAGAGGTTTATAAAAGAACCTTATCTTATTATTTTAATGAATAATTTCAGTTGTTCTTTTATAGTAAATTATGTTCATTATTTTAAGAAGCCATTATTATTTTTTTCTTTTACACAAGTGCAAAGAAAAAGATTTTCAGGCTTCCATTTCCCCTGAAAAATTAATCAAACAGAAAAATCTTGTTACTAGGGCATTTTGTATTCAGATTCAGAAAAGCACAGTCTAAATGAGAGATTCAAGGCTATTGCTTTCTGTGATCTGATAGCATATATCCAATTCTTGAGCTTTGGCAATGAAAGTAGTGAATAATAACTATAGCTAAAGATTCGTGCTCTAATATTAAAGAAGCTCAAGGATTATGTGACAAAATACAAAATGTAGAAATATATACTACTAAAACCTATGGTGTAAACTTAAGAGAACAGCATAACATATACGATTATTTCGATTATGATGTACCTCATATGTGACAGTACACACATGATATTGTAACATAGTGGGATTTTAATTTTTGTCTGGTGACATCTCAGATATCATAATGTGACAGTCTATTTTATTGCACATATACTTCTACTTTATTTTTTACTTTATTTTAATAAATCTTGTTATGTATAATCTAGTCTTGAATTCAATGTGTAGTTCAGACTGGTCTGGCACTTTTCATGTTATTCAGACTAGCCCCAAACTTAAATTTAAGGTCCTCTCATCTCAGTCTCTGAGCACTGGAATTACAGGTGTCCACCGCCTTGTCTATCCCTTAAGACTTTATAATAATAAAAGATGCAATGGGCTATGGATGTGGTCATGTTAATGTATTTACTGTACTCTGTTTTCTGTAATTACTTTATAATCTGTTTATTTTTCTCTCCCTCTCTGTATATACTGTGGGTGATGAGAGTAGCACCCTTTATACATATTGGACATTAAGACATTGTGTAAATTGGTCGTGTGATGTTTGAGTAATGATGAAAATCTAATGACCCAGTTTTAAAAGTTTCCCCAGCTGTAAGAAATGCATAATCATAATGATAAATTGAGGTTCAGTATATTCTAATTGAAATGAGATTGTGTTAACCAATGTCTCAAGTTGACTCTATAATTTCTAGTAACAGAAAATACAAATTGGAAATGAATGGGTGATTATGGCTCTGTATTAATAGCTATTCACATTTAAATTATGCACAAAATTTCCATGTGAAAATACCTTAAATAATATTAACAAAAGATTGTGCTAATTCATGTTGGTAATAATAATAATAATAATAATAATAATAATACTATAAATGGGCTACTAAAAATTTACTTCTGCATTTTTCCAAAGTCTCTGTTTTTTATCTATTATAATTTCTTATTGACACACAATATTTGTACATGTATATGTACAGCATGATGTCTTTATATGTCTATACATTTGTATTCAGAATAGTGAAAAGAAGTGTTTCCATAGAAACAAACAGTGAAATATAATTGTTTGAATCACAAGGTGATCAAGTCTAAGAGCTTTACTTAGACTTATATCTGCCCAGGCCATATAGAAAGTTCATTGCCATCAAATGCATCCTATATTATTTGAGTACAGGTTTTAAATACTTTGAATGTTGGGAGTGGCCACTCAGCTACATGTACTTCAGATTTGAGGAATACATCAATAAGAAGATTCTTTAAAAAAATAGAGGTTTAACTAACTCTTGTTGCTTTAATTTGTCAATTCTGGGACATTTCATGAGCTTCTTGGGTCTAATGAACATTTGACCACGGAGCTTCTGTATCAGCTCCAGTATTGCGCAGACATTCCAACTTCATGTGGTCTTCATTTCACCTATCTCGTGAATATTCTAACCTGATACTCCACAGGTTTTTACCATAAAACCTTTTCTGGAAACTTTTTCTTGTGTGAACTTTTCTGTCTTAATTGTTACTAAAGAGCTACCATTTGTATGTAGTGACCAAAATGTAAAGACATTTAAATAATATTGACATGACCAGTCTAGCATAAATTAGGAAAAATTATTCCTATATGGTTTATAGATTATGATCGAGAATTTCCTAAACAATCAAGATTAATAACATTTTGTGTTTCTGTAATTGAAAACACCTTAAAATGTTTACAAGCATGAAGATATAATACTGTGTTATTATTTGAATGTATATACAAAATGACTTTCAATTTCTCTTCTTATCCTTCATAGTAAGTTTTTGTGCCTTATTGTGCTCAAGGTTTTTGAAGCACAGAAATTATACACTTTTATCACTTCAAGTAATAAGTGGGTTGGTGGAGTTCAGTGATTATATTAGTCGAGCTTCTCTATAGGATCAGCACTGATGGACCAAACATATCTTACAAAGGGCATCAATTAGATTGGCTTATTGTTATAGACAGACCGTGAACCCTTAGTCTATAAACTATTCTGTCTACTCTCAAGATGCCTCTACAATCCCAGTCTGGTGCTGAGACACATTTTTTTTCTGATCACATTAGAAGGCTGATGACAATGGACTCTGATATCAGGGAAGGGCAGCAGCAGTAGCAAAGCTGATGCACTTACCAGCAAAGGGAGTAGGCAGAGAGGCAAGAAGCAGTGCCGGTCTATGCTCTTCCCTTGGAATGCCTTACCTTTGGACTATGCCTAGAAAAGGTCTATTCTACAAGTCTCCCACACTGAAGGAGGGGCTTCCCTCAGTTAATTGTCCATGGAAATAATAATCTTGCAGATCTACTCAGAGCCTTGTGCTTTCTTGGTTTCAGATCCAAACAAGATAATGAACATAACTAATATACCTGTGGTAGATATCTTGCCCCAGTTAGTTCCCAATACGGCAGCACCAACAGAACTTACAGATTACTGTTTGGTTCTTCCCAGGAGCTGACATCTGCTTGAAGATCTCAACCGTTCTTTTCAATGTGACTTAATTTCCTCTAGAGAAATAGGAGTTTTCATGACCTATTCTTTTGTTTTTGTTTCTGTTGCACCTTTCTTCTTTTGCTTATGAAATGTAATCAAAAGAGTGTCATGCTTCAGTTCACTGTTTGGTGCATGAGAACTCAGAAAATGCACTTATTTGTATGGTCATTTGTAAGATTTTGACTAAGACACAAAAGATGATTTCTGCAATACTGATTTCTACAAAGTCAGTGTTCTCTTACGTTTAGAAACAACCACTTTTGCAGATACGGCTGAGCTGTCTTTATACCCAGTGACTGTCATAGACGGAGAGTATAAGACCCTTTTAGGGCTGTTAACTATTTTTGTGCCACTTTCCTGATTGATACAGGTAGAAAGATTTGTTTCTGTGTTGTAAACAGAGATACTTAAAGCTTTTGGGGTAAGTATGCATTTCCTGCATATTACAGTATTATAACATTATAAAATTTAAATGTGTTCTTTGAAAACAGGCCATGAATGTAAGAAATGGATTGGTCCAGAAGAAGAGAGATGAAGAGGAGAGAGGATATTGGGGACAAGCACGACCTAAGTATGGTATGTATGTACAGGTGTAAAAGAGGACAAAGTCACGATTGTGTACAATATACAGAAGCTAAAAAAAGTGATTTATTTTAATGAAGGTAAGATGCGCACATTTCATAGAACTTTGTCCATATTTGAATATCATTAATATTTGGCTTTTAGTGTCTTTAAACTTTAATTTATAAAACTAAAAATTTCAATGTACAAACTGGTAAGTTCAAATTGAGAATTTTTGTTTGGTCATCTTTGTCTATTCCACATTTTAATTGAATTTTTATGATTGTCATATCATAGAGTCCATTCCTGTTCTATCCAAGTTCCTCTATTGCAGCAATCCAGTCTTTTTAGGAATTATTCTCTTTTCTTGTTGATAAATTATATTAAAAAATTTCAGGGAATTGTTTTGTTTTGTTTTTTTCTTGCTATCTACACTGTAGGTAGACAAACAGCTTTCATAAGGTTTCTGTCAGAGCAGAGCTACCAAACTCACAGGGCTTTGCAACATGTTTCCTTTTTCCTGTCCTGTGTGAATCTATACCATCTTTCCTAGATCTCCCATCCTGCATCCAGGGTGAAGGAGCTAGGGACGCTGTGGGTAATGAGACCTTTCTGGAGTTACATGATGCCTCCCATGAATTCTTGTCTAGTGTGTCCTTTGTGCCTGCCTTTTGCTGAAGCACAGCCAGAGATTTCCTTTGGGAATTCCAAGAGAGGTGCATTGAGTAAATTGTTCTCAACCATTATATCTACTGGTCTCTCTGTAGAATATTTCTCTTATTCTTGCTGTCGATGGCAGAAACCTGGCTAACATCATAGGCGTAGAACGAGTGTGAGTATAGGAACTGTAGGGGATGCTATGCTCAGTGGGCACGCCTTAATTACTCTGCCTGGTTTCAGAATGTCCTTTGAAGCCCTGCTCAGATCTGCCATGAACCCTTGATTCAGACTAGAGTAGCTGTTGAAGGAAAACTCTGGGCATCTGCTTTCTAGTGGTAGCAGGTGGGTGGAAATCTTGCTGTACAACTGTCTGTGAACTAGCTTTTAAATCACACTTCTGTGTTAGGCATACATTGCTACCCAGATGCTTTTGATAGAAATCAGCTTTCCTTCCCTCATCCTTCCCCTACATTTTGCATGCATGTATAGGTCAGCTTTCTCCTGATAATTCTGAACACATATTCCCTAAAGTAAAAGTAAAATGCCTTGATTTACAATAAATTTGTAATTAAACTCTATTTTAAAGTATGTGGCACAGCTCCTTAGTTGATAATTAAGTATCGGAGAGGAAAATCTCTATGCTATAACACATATGTAACAGTGTTGCAAGTTATTCTAGAAAATATACATCCCTTTATCTTTCTCTTTTATTTTATATGACAATTTGGAAGACCAGATATTTCATTACCTATTAATATTTCAGTATTGGTTCTAAAACCGTTTTTTTTTTAATTAAAATTATCCCTGTGTGAGTGTAGCATATATTAGAAGTCCTGACTGAAGTGACTAAGGTAGAATCAAGTAGAATAAGAGAGATATGTATCTTTCTTCACATCTGTACTCTTCTGTCTCTTTGTATCTACTCTGCTTGATAAACTACAGCATTGCTTCATAATGCTTCTTCTTAAAGAAACATTTCATTGCTGCTTTAAACTCAAATTAGAAACTTCCTACTTGTCCAGACACTGCTATTCTGGACTAAACTATGCTACCATGGTAAAGGTGATGTGTGTGTGTGTGTGTGTGTGTGTGTGTGTGTGTGTTTATGTGTGTGTGAATGGACTACAGATTGTGTCTTCTTGAAAGATGCATCTGTGATGCAAATCATCAGGACCAGTCTGCCTTCTCTAGGAGCAAACTCCACAACCCTCTAACACCTCTCAAACTAGAGTCATTTAGTAAATACTTGTCATTCTTTCTGGAGGCTAGAAGGAAGGAATCTGTCTCTTCAGGGGCAATTAAAGTTACAACTGACAGAAAGAACTAGACTCTGAGCTTTATGATCAATTTGAGAATGGTGTTGCTGTTTTCTGGTAAATTATATCCTACTATTCCGATACTGTGTAAAGATAAAAAAATATTCTACCCAGCACTGTGTTCTCATCAAGTGGGCAATAGGTACACATATAGTACTTGGACATACTAAAAATTTCTAATCGATTGTTGTGTTTTATAAAATCATTTTTCTTTAGTACATAAAAGAACACATGACCAGTAACACTCCAGTGACAGAAACCCTTGCTGATAGCATGGAAGTTTGCAAATATTGATAAAATAATTTCATCAATGTTGTAAAATCACTCAGGCAGGAAACAGTTCTCAAAGATGGCTTGGGGGGGGGTGTAATTGCAGCCACATGGTTAGCCGATTGTTTTTAACCAGAAGCTCAAACTATGTAATGACATATATTTTGATTCTAAATACTAAAGTCATCACCTATCTCCATTTTATATTAACACTAGTTAGACAAAAGACATTTTCCAATTTTTCCCTATAAATGACTTATTAAAATATTTTCTAGGAGTGTATATCAAGCATATTTATTTAGTTATGGGTATGTCTTATTACGTGAATATACTGAGAAAAATACTCTGCCCAGCAACAATTGACCATTTCATTTCATATGGTAGTCTGATTATACTTCTAGGCCTTCCATTGTATCACATCTGTGGCATTGGCTCTCCTGGTTCTTGCATTTGTGGCCTGATTCTTGCTTAAAGGGAGAATATGACAGAAATGACAAAACAATATAGGTGTGAAAATTTTATATTTTCAGCTATTAGAACATTTTGAAGAATGACGTCATTGATGCAGTGTCAAATGCTATTTTCTTTATAAAAAATTATTTTTATTTTTACTATTGCTGAATGGGAGAATTTATATGCCACATACATTTATAAGAATATAAAATATGTACATACATGTTGAATATTATTAAAATTACAAAACATGAAGGAAATGGATAAAATTATGTATAATATTATGTAAGATCACAAAATCTCTGAAAAAACTTCCACATTTCTCTTTGAATACAGGATCTTGTCAACTATCTATCTATCTATCTAGCTAGCTATCCATATATCTATGTATCTATGTTAAAAAATGTACATATGTTATTCCAGATGAATTTGCAATTGTTCTGTCTAACTCTTTGAAGAATTGGATTGGTATTTTGATGGGGATTGCATTGAATCTGTAGATCGCTTTTGGTAAAATGGCCAAAGAGTTAGACAGAACAATTTGCAAATTCATCTGGAATAACAAAAAACCCAGGATAGCTAAAACTATCCTCAACAATAAAAGGACTTCAGGGGGTATCACTATCCCTGAACTCAAGTAGTATTACAGAGCAATAGTGATAAAAACTGCGTGGTATTGGTAAAGAGACAGACTGATAGACCAATGGAACAGAATTGAAGACCCAGAAATGAACCCACACACCTATGGGCACTTGATTTTTGACAAAGGAGCCAAAACCATCAAATAGAAAAAAGATAGCATTTTCAGCAAATGGTGCTGGTTCAACTGGAGGTCAACATGTAGAAGAATGCAGATCGATCCATCCTTATCACCCTGTACAAAGCTTAAGTCCAAGTGGATCAAGGACCTTCACATCAAACAAGATAAACTCAAACTAATAGAAGAAAAACTAGGGAAGCATCTGGAACACATGGGCGCTGGAAAAAAATTCCTGAACAAAACACCAATGGCTTATGCTCTAAGATCAAGAATCGACAAATGGGATCTCATAAAACTGCAAAGCTTCTGTAAGGCAAAGGACACTGTGGTTAGGACAAAATGGCAACCAACAGATTGGGAAAAGATCTTTACCAATCCTACAACAGATAGAGGCCTTATATCCAAAATATACAAAGAACTCAAGAAGTTAGACCACAGGGAGACAAATAACCCTATTAAAAAATGGGGTTCAGAGCTAAACAAACAATTCACAGCTGAGGAATGCCGAATGGCTGAGAAACACCTAAAGAAATGTTCAACATGTTTAGTCATAAGGGAAATGCAAATCAAAACAACCCTGAGATTTCACCTCACACCAGTGAGAATGGCTAAGATCAAAACTCAGGTGACAGCAGATGCTGGCAAGGATGCGGAGAAAGAGGAATACTCCTCCATTGTTGTTGGGATTGCAGACTGGTACAACCATTCTGGAAATCAGTCTGGAGAATCCTCAGAAAATTGGACATTGAACTGCCTGAGGATCCAGCTATACCTCTCTTGGGCATATACCCAAAAGATGCCCCAACATATAAAAAAGACACGTGCTCCACTATGTTCATCACAGCCTTATTTACAATAGCCAGAAGCTGGGAAGAACCCAGATGCCCTTCAACAGAGGAATGGATACAGAAAATGTGGTACATCTACACAATGGAATATTACTCAGCTATCAAAAACAATGACTTTATGAAATTCATAGGCAAATGTTTGGAACTGGAAAATATCATCGTGAGTGAGGTAACCCAATCACAGAAAAACACACATGGTATGCACTCATTGATAAGTGGCTATTAGCCCAAATGCTTGAATTACCCTAGATGCCTAGAACAAAAGAAACTCAAGACGGATGATCAAAATGTGAATGCTTCACTCCTTCTTTAAAAGGGGAACAAGAATACCCTTGGCAGGGAATAGAGAGGCAAAGATTAAAACAGACACAGAAGGAACACCCATTCAGAGCCTGCCCCACATGTGGCCCATACATATACAGCCATCCAATTAGACAAGATGGATGAAGCAAAGAAGTGCAGGCAGACAGGAGCCGGATGTAGATTGCTCCTGAGAGACACAGCCAGAATACAGCAAATACAGAGGCAAATGCTAGCAGCAAACCACTGAACTGAGAATAGGACCCCCGTTGAAGGAATCAGAGAAAGAACTGGAAGAGCTTGAAGGGGCTCGAGACCCCATATGTACAACAATGCCAAGCAACCAGAGCTTCCAGGGACTAAGCCACTACCTAAAGACTATACATGGACTGACCCTGGACTCTGAACTCATAGGTAGCAGTGAATATCCTAGTAAGAGCACCAGTGGAAGGAGAAGCCCTGGGTCCTGCTAAGACTGAACCCCCAGTGAACATGATTGTTGTGGGGAGGGTGGCAATGGGGGGAGGATGGGGAGGGGAACACCCATAAAGAAGGGGGTGGGAGGGACTAGGGGGATGTTTTCCCGGAAACCGGGAAAGGGAATAACACTCGAAATGTATATAAGAAATACTCAAGTTAATAAAATAAAAAAAATGTGCATATGAGTACATTTAGAAAAGAGAGAAAGAAAGGCACAATATTAGGGAAGACTGAATGGTCATGAATTAAATAACAATTAAGATCAATATCTATTTCTGCAAATATCAATATTTGAGAAAAACTGAAGCCCTAGAAAGTTATGTATTTTCAGAGGTATTATAATTCTCTCACCTTCTTTGATCTTGGTGCAAATATTAAATCAATAAATTTAGTAGAAAATTTAACTGAGGTTTATCTATATTCTTCATCAGCCAAGGAAGTGGGGTTTAAATTTGTTGTAGTTTCCTTTGAAGGAATAAAACTAACTTCATCATAATGTTGGTGGTGACCTTAAGGTTTGCTGCCCAAAATATTTGATTTATGTCCAGCCTCCTGTATACATATATATATATAATATATATTTGTATACAGGATATATATATTATATATATATATAATATGTATATATATTAGTGATTTGTTGCTTTTCTGACTTTAGTCTTAATAATTTTATTCACTCTGGTTCTTAGAGGGAGTAAATATTCAAAGATGAGTTTAGTTTTACCTGCTATGATCAAACTCAGATGATAAATTGGAAGATATGGAAAGAATCTCAGTGATTTCCAGGGTTTCAGTATCTGCTTTGTTATGAGCAGCCAGCTCCAGATGAACACAGATGAGCTGTGTAGGAAAAGCAAACACGCCTTGATCCTGTCTGCTTCGTCGGTTATTTTAATTTCCAATGCTATGGGTGTGAGGAAGTTGCTTTCAGAAGTCTGATGATTTTACTTCTCAAAAAAAATGTTTAAAAAAGGAACACTCCATGGTTTTTACTGCAAAGAAAAAGAAACCCAGCAACCTGAAACCCCAATAATTCCAGAGTTTTGTTTAATTTTTTGTTTTTTACTTCAAAAGCAGTAAATGCTTTAAATAGCTTGGTTGCAAAAAAATACTTGGTGGAAATTTTCATTTTCAACTTCTGATAAAATTCATTTCACAGTGAGGTGTGGGGTTAACATAGAAACCTTTTCTTTTGTTTATGACATTTTCACACCTACAGATATTCGTAGGCACATGGACAAATGAATTTTTCTTCTTGAATTTAGCTCAGTATAAATATAGAATAGCACCTGAGAATAACATGTTTGCAAGTGAGAATTCCAAAGTATAAGGCTGCTGTATAAATAAAACATTCTTATTTTTGATATATTTTCTCTGTATTAATATATTTAATAAATTTGATTGATTCTTCAACTATCACTTAAATTTAGACAATTTTTAACTTAAAATTCCATATTAAGTTTCTTAGAAAATGAACCATGGCAAATTAATAAGTTCAGGAAAAAAAAAACACTTGAAAATGAGAAATATTTTGTTTTCATAAAAAATAGAATCTCATCAACACATGTGTTCTCACAATTAATTAGTGTGAAATTTGATGTTAAATTCTGGCTTCTGAACAAGGCTAGGGCTTGATTTCTTATAGTAAATGTTACACTGTCACATGAACTATTTCTGTCTGCTTTGTAAAAGCAATGCTGAAAAAGCTAGAGAGGCTTTGCCTAGAAATGTTAAAATATCTAATTTATAGGTCTTATACTTCTATGATATTTTGATACCAAATTCATACTACTATATAGTTTGAAATATAATATCTAAACACAAGTGTTTCTATTGGCTTAAGGGAATGTTACAATTACTTGGATAGTCAAGTACTGACAGTGAGAAATGTCCAAAAATTAGATGATAAGCCTCTTCTCTTTTTCCATCATGATATATTCTTGGGGTAAATAGATTATGCAGCAGCATAATCATGTGCTTTAAATATGTGGGCATTTGTTATGTGTTCATTTACTATGTCCTATTGAACATAAATCATTTATTACACTCACATGAACTTCACATCTATAGAGTAGGCCCATTCTTTTTGACCTTCTACGAATTACCAGCAGTTGGTCATTGTGAAAATAATTTTCTAAAAATTGTGTTTTTGATTCATCTTATATAGACTACCACATGAACATTTCAAGCTCCAAGGGTCACTGTTGACACCAGGCACCATATTCATTATCTGCCATCTTATGACAGAACTCTTTGAGATATGTGAATTGACTATTTGATTTCTAACTGGTAATGGTTGACTGTGAAAAGGTAATTTTATAAAAAATGCCTGTTAACATTATTTCAGTCACACAATTAAAAGTAGAGTTTTCAAGGGCCATACCTAAACATAGCAAAAGCAATATACAGCAAACCAGTAACCAACATTAAACTAAATGGAGAGAGGCTTGAAGCAATACCACTAAAATTGTGGAATAGACATGGCTGCCTACTCTCGCCCTACCTATTAAATATAGTACTTGAAGTCCTAGTCACAGCAGTTAAAGAACAAAAGGAGGTCAAAGGGATACAGATTGGAAAGGAAGAAGTCAAAATATCACTATTTGCAGTTGATATGATAGTATACTTAAGTGACCCCAAAGATTCCAACAGAGAATTCCTACAGCTGATAATCAACTTCAGCAAAAATTAACTCAAACAAATCAGTAGCCTTTCTTTACTCAAAGGATAAACAGTCTGAGAAAGAAATTAAGGAAAGGACACCTTTCACAATAGTCACAAATAGTATAAAATACCATGTTGTGACTCTAACCAAGCAAGTGAAAGACATGTATGACAAGAACTTCAAGTCTCTGAAGAAAGAAATCGAAGAAGGTCTCAGAAGATGGAAAGAACTCCCATGCTCATGGATTGACAGGATTAATTAGTAAAAACGGCCATTTTGTCAAAAGCATTCTACAGGTTCATTGCAATCCCCATAAAAATTCCAACTCAATTCTTCATAGAGTTAAAAAGAACAATTTGCAAATTCACTTGGAATAACCAAAAACCCAGGATAGCAAAACATATTCTGAACAGTAAAGGAAATTCTGGAGGAATCACCATCCCTGACCTCTAGCTGATTACAGAGAAATCATGATAACAACTGAGTGGTATTGGTACAGAGAAAGGCAGGTAGATCAATGGAATAGAAAGACTCAGCTCTTCCCTGCCCTGAGCTGAAGAGCCCGGGAGGCAGGAGTCTGTGCCATGGTGCCTGCTGTTACTGAGAGGCAGGTGATGGTGACCAGCTGTGTCCCAGGAGATTTAATAGAGGGAGGGGCTAAATTTTCTATAGAAACACCCTGAAACCTTCCAGAAAATGAGTATGCTAAAACCCAGCATGCTGAAGGCCCCTACCAAGATCCTTAAACCTGGAAGTACAGCCTTGAAGACACCGGCTGCCACTGCAGTTCCAATGGAGAGGACAATACCCAGTGTAAAAGCCTCGGGCTCTCCATTCTTCGAGACCCAAAAGGAGTTTGTAGATGACTTTTGAGTTGGAGATCATGCTTGGGTGAATGGAAATAAACCTGGATTTATCCAGTTTCTTGGGGAAACTCAAATTGCACCAGGCCAGTGGGCTGGGATTATTTTAGATGAACCCATAGGAAAGAATGATGGCTCTGTGGTAGCAGTGAGTATTTCTAGTGTGAACCTTTAAATGGTATATTTACCCGACCTTCAAAACTAATGAGAAAGGTGCAAGCAGAAGACGAAGCCAAGGGCCTGCAGGCAGCTCGTGGGAGAGCTGCTTCACCTCTATCCATTGCTGCAGCCACCATGGTGTCCTCTTCTCCAGCTACTCCCTCAAATATTCCCCACAAACCGTCCCAGTCAATGGCAAAAGAAACTTCAGCTACACCTCAAATTAGCAACCTTACAAAGACTGCCAGTCAGTCCATCTCCAAACTTTCAGAGGCTGGCTCTGTTAAGGGGGAGCGAGAGCTCAAAATCGGAGATAGGGTGCTGGTTGGTGGCACTAAGGTTGGCATGGTCCGATTTCTTGGAGAGACTGACTTTGCCAAGGGAGAATGGTATGGTATGCAATTAGATGAGCCTTTGGGGGAAGAATGATGTTCCTGTTGCTGGGACAAGGTAATTTCAATGTCAACACAAATACAGATTTTCACTTCTGTCCACAAAGTAACAAAGATTGGCTTCTCTTATGCTACCCCAGCCAAGGTCAAAGTCCCTTCTCTGAAGCAAATGATGGCCACCATGCACACCAGCCTGAAGTGAAGCCCTTTTGCCTCCTCCCTCTGCTTCATGAGCTCTGTGGCCTTCTCTGTGAGCAGCAAGCCCAGCTGAATAGGACTACATGTTCTGGAACTCAAGGTCTAGATGAACCAGCTATGTACCATTGTAGAAGCTGCTGACAGGGAGAAAGTGGTTCTCCTCAACCAGCTGAAAGGGGAGAAAAGGAAGGTGGAGGACATTCAGTTCTGAGTAGAAGAAGAATCAATTACCAAAAGTGGTCTTGATGTGGCTACAGTATCAGAAAAGTCCCTAATAATGGAACTAGAAAGGGACCAAGTGTTGAGATTACAGGAAGTAGCTGAGCTCCGATGAAAGCTAGAGTTCAGTAAACCTCCTGGAGATGTGGATATTTCTTTTCCTCTTTTGCAAGAAATAAGTACTTTGCAAGGAAAGCTAGAAGCCACACATACTGACCACCAGACCGAGACAACGTCTCTGAAGGAGCTAGGGAAGAGATGTTTCAGATCAAAGCTCTGCATGCTGAGTAAGCTTGACCATGCCAACAAGGAAAACTCAGATATGATAGCTCTGTGGAAGTCCAAACTGGAGACTGCCATTGCATCTCACCAGCAGGCAATGAAGGAGCTGAAGGTGTCATTTAGCAAAGGGATTGGAGGGGACTCGGCTGAATTTGCTGTTAAAGACACAAATAGATTGAGACATTATCAGCATGAAATAGAAAGTTTACAGAGTAAACAGGACTCTGAATCGTCTGCTCATGCTAAAGAGACGGAGTCCATGAAGACCAAGGTGATGAAGATCATTAAAGAGAAGGGCAACCTGGAGTTCATCAAAGCAAGACTGGGCAGTGCAGACGACAAGCACCTAGTGGAAAGGAAGGACATGCTAAACAAACTGGGGAGATAAAGACGAAGAGCATCACCAAAGGCCTGGGAAAAGAGTTAACACTTACCCGTCCACAGGACAATCTGAATGAAGTCAATCAAGTGAAGGGGACTCTAGAAAAAGAACTTCAGATTTCGAAAGAAAAGTTTGCCAATGCTTCAGAGGAGGCAGTGTCTGTTCAGACCAGTATGCAAGATACTGTAAATAAACTGGACCCAAAGGAGGAACAGTTTAACACGTTGTCTTCTGAACTGGAGAAGTTGAGAGAAAATGCAACAGACATGGAGGCAAAATTTAAAGAGAAGGACGAACAAGGCGATCAGCTGGTAAAGGCAAAGGAAAATTTAGAAAATGACACTGCAGAAATAATGAAGATGTCAGGAGATAACTCTTCTCAGCTGACCAGTTTGCATGATGAATTACGTCTAAAGGAAAGATCTGTGGAAGAACTAGAGCTCAAACTTACAAAGGCTAATGAAAACCCAAGTTTTCTGCAGAAAAGTCTTGGGGAAGTGACGCTTAAAGCTGATCAGAGTCAATAGGAAGCAACCAAAAACAAACAAAAAAACAAAACATGAAGAAGAAAAGAAAGAACTGGAGAACAAATTGTTGGAACTGGAAAAGAAAAAGGAAACAAGGCACAACCAGTGTCAGGACCTGAAAGCCACCTATGGAAAAGCCAGTTTTGAGACTAAGACAAAGCACAAAGTAACCCTACTGAACCTCCAGAAGATGCTGGTGGACACAGGATATACTGAAGACTGCTCAGGAGGTAAACAGAGACTTGATGCAGGACACGGAGGAGCTGAAAACCCAGGCTGATAAAGCCAAAGCTGCTCAGATTGCAGAAAACGCCATGCAGATCATGGAACAGATGATTAAAGGGAAATCAGAAACGCTGCCTCCTTGGAGGACACCAAGCAAAACTACAGGAAAACACCTTAAAAACTGTGGAAGAGTTGAATAAGTCAAAAGAACATCTGAATGTAGAAAACCAAAAAAAAAAAAAAAGGAAAGGAAAGAATTCAAGAAAGAGAAACACTAAAGCAGGCAGCAGCTTTCAGCACTACGAGAAGAGAACGACGAACTTGCTGAGGAGCTGGGGAGAACGCGGGGCAAAGTCAAGTCATCAAAAGCCGGAAGAAGACTGCTCTGTACACAAAAATCAGTTGTTAGAAATGAAAAAGAGGGAATCTGAGTACAGAAAAGACACTGATGAAGAGAAAGCTTCCTTGCAGAAATCCATCAGTCTCACCAGTGCCTTACTCAAAAGAGAAGGACGCGGACCTGGAGAAGCTGAGGAATGAGGTCACAGTGCGTGGGGAGAAAAGGCCTCTGCCAAGTCCCTGCATTTTTTTGTGTAGACACTGGGGTCAGCTAAGGTGAAGTTGAAGTTTCGGTCAAAAACTCGGAACTTTAACTCAAAGAGAACAAGAGGCAGTTCAGCAGCTTCTGATGCTGAGGCAGAAGAGAACGAGAGAGCCCAGGAGAGTCAGACTGATTTCCTCAACTCGGTAATAGTGGACCTTCAAAGAAAGGATCAAGACCTCAAGAGGAAGGTGGAGATGATGTCTGAAGCTGCACTGAATGGCAACGGGGACGACCTGAACAGTTATGACAGTGATGACCAGGAGAAGTAGTCCAAGAAGAAACCCTACCTTTTCTGTGACATTTGTAACTGATTTGATCTCCATGAAACAGAGGACTACCCCACCAGGCACAGATGTGGGAAGACCCTCTGCATTCTGCTCGCCACCGCAGCTGGAGCGAGGAGCAGCTATATGGTGAGATCTGAGATGTATGGGCAATGGGCCACCAACTGCAGTGATGATGAGACCTGAAGAGGCGGGGAGAGCGGGACTGGGCTTCTCAGACGCTGGCATCTTACCAGCTTTTCACCATCACTGCCCGTGTAACTTCAGAAAAACTTATTTTTTGATCCCCGTCAACAAATTTGAGAAAATATTTTGATCTTCAACAAATTGTCCTTCTTTTCCCCTCATAAGAGAAAATAATAAATACTTGGTAGGTGGGCTTGCACGTCAGTCCTTTTTGCTGGATTTTTTGGGGGGGAGTTCTTTTTTTCGGAGCTAGGGACCGAACCCAGCGCCTTGCGCTTCCTAGGTAAGCGCTCTACCACAGAGCTAAATCCCCAGCCCTGTTTTCTGGATTTTTAAGAGTTAAGACATCGTACCAGGTGGAGTAACTTTTTCTTTTCCTAGAGAAACACTCTGGGACAAGCTGGACCCTGGCAGTATCTTATTTAAGAAACTTTAAATGATGCCATCAATTCTTATATTTTCACTAAAATGTTTACTGTCTACCTATGTATATTAGTATGTTACATTGTATAGTACATCTGTATACTGCAGATGTTTGCTGTTGTCACACTTTGACACTGGAATAAAACACAAACTGTGCCACTTTGTAATTTCATGCCCTCATTCAAATACTTTTATTCCTAAATATCCAAGCTCTCTGCACTACCTGCTCTCAATGGTGCCTTTGTCCAGGCTTGACAATACTTCGGTGTGATTATAAATCATGAAACAGGTAAAAGGGAAGGGAAAGCCCCAAACTGCTGTGGGGACATTTTCTAAAATATATACTGCACCCATAGACCGACAGTGGTGTTTTCTTTATTGGTTTTATGCAATTTCAATCTCTCTCTCTCTCTCTCTCTCTCTCTCTCTCTAGATAGATAGATAGATAGATAGATAGATAGATAGATAGATAGATAGATAGATAGATAGATAAAAATTATATTTTGGGAAATGTCTATACAGTATAGATTTTTTTTACCTTTATGAAAAAGAAAACACCTAAAGACTCACCAGGATGTGACCAGCTGTACCAGAGACAGACTCTGTGGCAGTGTCACAGATGTTGTCTTTGTTTCTTAGCTAGATCTGAGTAGCTGGAAGAATTGTCTCTTTGGTCGTTTCCCTTCTTTAGCAGATAACCCCAGCAGCAAACTAAGACACACTAAGCTAACCAATCTACAACCCTCCTTTATACATTTGTGGGTTTTTTAAACTATATTTTTACAGTAAAATGAATGTATGATGAGAAATTCAACATGAATAATTTTGAATTTTCTTATCAGAAAAAGATAAAACAAAGGACCTCAACCATCTGACAAGTTTATCAGCCAGTTTGAGTCTGTTTGTCTTCACTTGAATGAATATATAAAAAGGAGTCAAATGCACCTTCCTTTAGTATTCAGGATAAGAACTTGCACCATTGTTTATAAGCCTTTGTCATGTCCCTCCTTAAGATTATCCACTGTGCTTGACGAGTGAACATTCAACAAATCTGTTACTAGTTGATATTTTTGGTTAATAAAATTACAGGAATTAAAAATAAAAGGAATTGAAGAACCAGAAATGAACCCACACACTTACGCTTACTTGATCTTTGACAAAGGAGCTAAAACCATTCAGTAGAAAAAGGACAGCATTTTCAACAAATGGTGCTGGTTCAACTGGAGGTCAGGGTGTAGAAGAATGAAGATTGATCCATTCTTATTTTCTTGTACAAAGCTTAAGTCCAAGTGGATCAAGGACCTCCACATAAAACCAGAGACACTCAACCTAATAGAAGAGAAAGTAGAGAAGAGTCTCGAACACATGGGCACAGGGGAAAATTTCTTGAACAGAACACCAATGGTTTATGGTCTAAAATCAACATAGACAAATGGGACCTCATAAAATTGCAAAGTTTCTGTAAGGTAAAGGACACTGTCAATAGGACAAAACAACAACCAACAGATTGGGAAAAGATCTTTACCAAACCTACATTTGATAAAGGGCTAATATCAAATATATAGAAAGAATTCAAGAAGTTAGACTCCAGAGAATCAAATAATCCGATTAAAAAATGGGGTACAGAGCTAACAAATAATTCTCAACTGAGGAATACTGAATAGCTAAGAAGCACCCTAAGAAATGTTCAACATCCTTAGTCATCAGGGAAATGCAAATCAAAACAGCACTGAGATCCCACCTCACACCAGTTAGAAAGGCTAAGACCAAAACTCAGGTAACAGCAGATGCTGGTGAGGATATGGAAAAAGAGGAACACTCCTCTATTGCTGGTGGGATTGCAAGCTGTTAGAACCAGTTTGGAAATCGGTCTGGTGGTTACTCAGAAAATTGGATATAATATTACCTGAGGACCCAGCTATATCACTTGTGGGCATATACCCAAAAGATACTCTAACACATAACAAGGACACATGCTCCACTATGTTCATATCAGCCTTATTTATAATAGACAGATGCTGGAAACAACCAGATGTCCCTCAAGAGAGGAATGGATACAGAAAATGTGGTACACTTACACAATGGACTATTACTCAGCTATTAAAAACAATGACTACATGAAATTCTTAGGCAAATGGATGGAACTAGAAAATACCATCTTGAGTGAGATAACCCAAACACACCACACACACACACACACACACACACACACACACACCACACATTAAGTATGCCATCACTGATAAGTGGATATTAGCCCAAAAGCTTGGAGTACCCTGGATACAATTCTCGGACCACATGAAGCTTAAGAGGAAAAAAGACTAAAGTGTGGATGCTTCAGTCCTTCTTAGATGGGAGAACAAAATACTCACAGGAGGAAGTACGAGAAAATGTGTGGAACAGAGACTGAAGGAAAGGCTATCAAAAGACTGCCTCACCTGGGGACCCATCCCATATACAGCCACCACACCCAGACACTATTGCTGATGCCAAGAAGTGCTTGCTGACAGGAACCTGATATAGCTGTCTCCTGAGCAGCTCTGCAAGAGCATGACAAATACAGAAGTGGATCCTTGCAGCCAACCATTGGACTGAGAATGGGGACCAAAATGGAGGAATTAGAGAAAGGACTGAAGGAGCTGAAGGAGTTTGCAACCTCATAGGATGAACAACAATATCAACCAACCAGACCCACCAGAGCTCGCAGGGATTAAATCACTAACCAAAGAGTACACATGAAGGGATGCATGGCTCCAGCTGCATATGTAGCAGAGGATGACCTCGTCAGGCATCAGTGGGAGGAGAGGCCCATGGTCCTGTGAAGGCTTGATGCCCCAGTGTAGGGTAATACCAGGGTGGGGAGGCAGGAGTGGGTGGGTGGGTAGGGGAGCACCCTCATAGAAGCAGGGGGAGAGGGGACAGGATAGGGGGTTTCTGGAGGGGAAACTGGGAAAGGGGATAACTTTTGAAATAAAAATAATAAAAATATCCAATTACAGAAAAGAAAAGAAAAATTCATTTTTCTCCTAGGAAAGTAATAACCTTCTACAAAATAAACCGTCTGGAGTTAGGATGGGGGCAGTTTTGAATTTATCTTTCCAGAAGAATAAAAGTATGCAACTATGGGGAAAAAAGAAAAGTAATTAATATATCTCTCATAGGAAGAATCTCCACAGCAGTGAAAGGAGAGGAGGGATTGTTTCTCAAGAAGGGACTGGAGCAGGGAAGTGGGCTGTGACAATTAAAGTAACATGAGACTAAAGGATTTCAAAAAACAGCACAAATAAACTGGTATTTTATCCTAAAAAATGAAATATGGAGGTATTTCCTACTGTGTCCATATGGCAACCGAAAATGGGATCTTTGCTTTTAACAGCTTTTTCATCCCACCTTTATTTCTGGTTTGTTAGTTTCCTGTAATTGTGGAGTGAATTCTCCACATGGTAATTGTGACAGTGCTCATGAAGAATCCAGAAAACTCTAAAAGATACCGGAAACCTCCATCCCATGCTCTTGTGATACGTGTTGTGTCTATCCTGTGCTCATGTGTTATGAGATTTGTCTATCCTGTGCTCACATGATAGGTGTTGTGTCTATCCTGTGCTCATGTGTTATGAGATTTGTCTATCCTGTGCTCACATGATAGGTGTTGTGTCTATCCTGTGCTCATGTGTTATGAGATTTGTCTATCCTGTGCTCACATGATAGGTGTTGTGTCTATCTTGTGCTCATGTGTTATGAGATTTGTCTATCCTGTGCATTATTTCTAGCTTTTCATGTATATTTGTTTTTTAAGCCTCAATGTATTTTAGATATATGTTTAATAACAACTAACACATATTTATACCTATGTAGAATATGTTTTTTAAAATATTATGAATTGTGTAGTGCCCAATTAAATCAATTAACTTATGCAATGTATCACATAGTCACCATTTATATGGTAGGAGCAAGTATATTAGAAAGTTACTTAACTATTTCCAAGGGCTTGGGATATCTATTGTCTGAAGGAAAGGCAAATATTTCTGCTTAAATTCGTTCTAAGCTGTATAGTTATAGAAATTTAGCATTAAGATACCATAGAAAGGAGATCTATCTAGAATAAATTATAACATACTTTTAGTATTTTCAAGAATACAATATATTGTTAACTGTAATCATTAAGATATACAATAGATGTCTTAAATATCATCTTGTCTGATGGAAATTTTTAGCCTTTGGTCTTTAGCTCCCTTCTATGTTTCATCTAATCACTTTTCTACACTCTTTTCTGGACTCACATCTCTTATGTAGAAAGATTATATGGTTTTTCTTTTTCTCTGTGTGTCTTATCTTATCCTAATTAACAAAATATATTCCATACTTATAGTGCTGTCAAAGATGATATGGCCTCTATTTGAAAAAAAGCTTATATGTCTCTGCTATAATGAGTTTTAAATTTTATCATGCTTCCTTCTGTTTTTAAAAGATTTTTATCTTGTCACAGGCATGTTATTTTAAAAAATCATCCAAAATGAACTAGCACCTATATATCATTGAGATGTGCCTTTCCTCATTTCTTTCCTTAAATTCTCATCACTGTCAGACAATGTGCCTATGGTGTGTGCTGTATTTGTTGTGTGTAAGGAAGTGTGTATCTCACACTGGGCCTGTGGTGTGTGTTGTATGTGCCTGTATATGCATGTGTGTGCTGGACTTTGTGTCTGTGATGTGTGCTATATATGCTGTGTGTATGTATGTGTGTAATCGACATTGTGTCTTTGATGTGTGCTGTATGTGCTGTGTGTGGTGATGAGTTTGTATATGTGGAAGTCAGAGAAGACTTCACTTGTTTTGATCTATCATTCTCTGCTTTATTCTCTTGATACAAGGTCTCACATTGAACCTGGAACTAGAATAGGGACCAGCAAACTCAAATGATTCTCCTGTCCCTGTCCCCCAGCACAGAGGTTACAAGTCTGCTATGTAGCTGTAAATACTCCACCCCACCACTACCCCCCCATGGGTGCTGGGCATCTGAACTAAGGTTATCATATTTACTCTGTAAGTGCTCTTACCCACTATGCACCTCTCCAACCCTGGCATTGTATTTCCATTCTTTTCAGATTTTCTCATTCCCTATACTGCTAAAAGATGTAGATCCCTGAATGAGCCTAGGACAAATAGAGTCTTTGATGCTCAGAAATCTATAGCACTATCCCAGAAGAACCTACAGATTTTCACAGAGCATTTTAAAAAATCTTTCAAAGATTTTTTCTTTGATACAAATCATGTGGATGTAACCAAACAAAGAAAATATTCAAAAACCACACAAAGAGAAGTCAAGTCAATAGGAGCAGAAAATGAAGCATTATTTCACACAGCAGCTCTAATGCTGCCCTGATAGAAATACAAACTCCCAGTTCTTGTATTTGCAGGCTGTTTTTAAGCAAATATTTTTAACAACAGATGACAATGCAAAGCTTATACCATCATTTTCAGAGTGGTGCTTAATTAGAACCATTTCCAATTATAGAACCACAGAGATGATTTCAACTCATTATGGAGTCCAGAAAGAAATGTGCAGAGTTATTGATAGGCTCAGAAAAGTCAAATTGTCCACAGTGTAATGGCATCTGAAATGACTTAGGAAGAATGTAGAAACTCTGTTACAAGTTCTTCAAAGTAATTTTTAAATGCAAATACAGTTGCTTACAAACCCTTGTTGCTATGAGCTAGCCAATTTTCTTTTCCCACACTCATTTACTTTTATGAAAAATGACATATATATCAGAAAATATGTTAACATTTACTATGGCTAATTCACTCTCTATCCAAAATATCCCCATTTTAGAGCAATGAAAGCAAAGACAATGAGGACCGATGCATCTGAAATGTAAAACATGGAATTGCCTGAGCTTATTCAGGTTCTTCTAAAGCAGAGAGCTCAGAGTTTCAGCTTAGAATATTTCATGTTGAACTTTTCCCTAACAGCGGTGTTACTCAGAGGCATTATATTCTGTTGTAGCATTAAACTTGAAATTATTTTGTAGACATATTATTGGAATATATGCTCCAAACTTTTGCAGTAGTATTTATTTTTAGATCATTAATAAAACAAACAAATGACCATCCATGCTATATCCACCCACTTTTTTTCTATTTAGGTTTAATATGCCAATGTTAAAGTTTAGAATGCCACAAAGCTTATTTCAGAAATGATTATATAATGTAACTTGTTGATATGCTTATTTTCCAAATTATAAGCATAGGTATTGGTGTGATATGAACACTATTAAGCAAAATATCCAAAATAAATATGACATACAACTGACAGAAATTTTCTGGAATTTGCATTTGCCTCAAAATATTAATATTTAAGACTTATATAATCCACTGTAATTTTATGAGTGACAAATACACGGTAGAGCTGTAGTTCTTACATTTATGCATAATGGATCTACTATTAACAATGTCAAAAATGCTTTGTATAATCTAGCACTGTTCCTTCTTTCATCAGGTGAAAGACAACTGTCATTTTTATGAGTTAATTTGATCAATAATTTATTATGATAAATCTTCATTCATGCCATATAAAGGAGAGCACAAGGAATTTTAAGAATTCTATACCCAACAAGATTTATTATCTAATTTTAGCTGAAGTTGTGGCTAGAGACATTATGTCTAAGCCAGTAATTATTCCATGTTGAGTAATCAGCAGATCAAGTTACCTGTCCTATTTGATGTTCTCAAATTTTTCTTTTATATAGCCAAGACCTTTAAGGGGTCTTCCCCTGTCATATCTGATCCATATCACTCTGGGAAAGATCCAAATCTTTTTCTCCTTTCCTGTCAACACAAATACAGAGCCTCTCTCCCAAAATAACATGTCCTTGATCCAGTAACCAGAATTCATTAGAGGTGTAGACTGAATTAATTTAACAGCTTGTCCCCTCTCCCAAAGGAATTTTAATATAACCACCAAATTCATAACCATATATATTTTGATAACTAAAACAACTCAAGCAATTAAAACAATTTAAACAAATATTATAGTCTGTTGAGATAGTACTTCTCCACTATCTCCTGATTTGTTCTTACATGATTAATTTTTAATAGTTAGATCAAGGCCTAAATTTCTACTGTCTGAGATAGATTTAGGCTACCTATCCCCTGCTTATGACCTATAATTTAAGATCCAAAGCCCCAATTATTTATGAATTTACGTATATTTAAATCTGCCCTTCTATGAAGATTAGTATCTCTGTGGGTATATATTCTCTTTTTATTTATTTAACTTGAATTTACATAGGTTTCTTATATATTTAAATTTAATTAAATTCACTTCCACTGTTTGCCATAACAGACAAAACAATCTCCGAAATCCCATATAGACCATATTCAAAGATCCTAAGTATGTGCTCCTGCAAGACTGTTAAATTTCTTTAAAGCATTTTTTACATCCAATCTCCCTATATTCCCCCTCCTTGTCTTTATTTCCTTCATTTGAAATCAAAGGCTTGGATTTCTTTATTACATGTATACTCAAGAACGTTTAAAAATTACCATTACATTCCCTTCTATCCTTAAAAACAATTAAATCAAATTTGATTCATCCCTATCCTTTGATTATTTGCTTGTAGGAAGCAGCCTGTGTCTACCCTCTGACTCTATAACAGAGCAGCTATCCTGTCTCTTTGCACAGTAGGGGCTCCCAGTGTCTCTGAATCCAAGCTCTGAGGCTGCTAGAATCCTTTTAGAAGGGACCAGGGTAAATCTCCAAAGGAGCTGAGAACCACATGACTGAACTGGGATCACTGAGAAACTAATTCTCCCTTCCTCCTATCCTATCTCATGATGCGTATGTATTCTATTCAGGAATCTCTAAATAATATTTAAAAGTGGGTTCTTGCCTACCACATTGGGGCCATCTGTAGCAGTATTTAGCTATCCGGTTCTGTGCTCTCAATGGGTCACATGTGCGAACCCGCCCAAGAGGTATCTGGATTCACTAGTGAAAGACACACATAGGCCAGTTAATTTTGAATTTTTTTTTATATATGAACTGCTCAGGTTCAAATCTTGAATGCTCAATCAAACAAAGCACATGTGCTGAATTTTTGGTGTTTTCGAGAGGTGTTGAAGACTTAAAGAAGTGGTCGAATTTCCTGGGATTGAAGGCATGTCATGAATACCTCAAAGAAGTTCTGTGGCACATTTCTCTCTGAAGTCAAGAGAAGCAAAGATCAGTGAAGACCAGCAAAGCCTTACAAGGCAAACCAATACAAGAAAATCATTCATTTTCTGTTGGATGCTACTTATACTCTTTCCAAACATCATGTCCTTTCAAGTATCTGCCTCAACAAAACATTCTCTCGTGTTTGCTTCAGCAAAGTATCCTCACACACATCTGCTTCAGCAACACAGTCTTGTAAGACAGCTTCAAGAAAAAAATCACATGACCCAGCTGTTAGAATTTAAATCTTGGCCAGTGCCGGGACAGGACACACTCAGGTAACATGATTCCACATGGAGAAGTTTAATGAGAGAAGCACATGGTGGGGAAGGGAAAGGGGGCAAGAACAGAGAAGAATAAAGAGTAAGGGGGTAAGAGAGAAGTGAGAAAGATAGGAGGAGCAAGCAACTCCTTTTACAGTGTCAGGCACAGCTGGCTGTTACCAGGCAACTGTTAGGCGGAGTGTACCTGGCTGTCCAAGGTAGCTGTGGGGGTAGAGCTTAGACAGAATACCACCAACAACTGGATCTCCAAAGAATCCAGAAATTTTCACTGCAGAAACCAATCTAGAAAACATTTTTGATACCATATAATTCTCTTCAATTTTTTTAAAGAAATCTTCCACAAATGTGTTTCTCCAAATCTGTAAAGTATGTTATGTATTTCTCCAATCTTTCCATTGCACGATTGCACTCTAGAACCTTAACATTCCCACTAGTACCAATCATCATAAATTGGTTATAGGGGTCACATTTCTACTTTCTATACCGCTGCTGTCCTACTACCTCATTGAGTTGTGACACTAACATGCTTTTAATTTCTGTTTGAAAGCTTTTGGGGATCTGGGCATAGTAGTGCATTCCTTTCACTCAGGAGGATGAGCCAGGAGGACCATTATTTGAAAATCAGCTGGAACTATATAACAAGACTTCGTTTCAATGAAACAAAGTTTTTCATGAATATCAAATAAATTTTCAACTCCTTGTAAGATTTTCTATGGTGTGGCACCAATTGGATCCTAGATGACATAATAGCCTGTACAAGCATGCACACATGAAGAAAAGTTTCTAACCTTAGCAGAAATCTGTGTGATTTTTTTCAATTAGAGGGAATTTATATAAAAAGTATGAAGAATAGAAAGATTTCTATATTCCATTATCATTGAGATATCCCCTCATTAAATGCGAGTCTCTTGAGCTGTTTTAAAGAGATAAGAATAGATGGTGTTAAGTTGTTGTTCCCTTTAGCAAAGAAAAAAAAAAGTTGGCTTATTTACTTGTAGAAAAACATAAAACTCATTTCTTACTTCACTGACAGAAATTTTCGTATGTTAACGTGTACTTTGAAATTTCAAGGAGGGGATTTATAATACCTGTCATACTCTTTCAGGTACAGAATACCATGTTCTCAAACCATTGTTTTATATCTCCCAGATGAACCTATAAGAGAATTTGGCAAATGCTTCACATTATAATTTAAATTACTCCCCAGAAAATGTGACTGAATGATAGATGGAGGGATAAATGGATGCAATAAAGCAGACAATAAAAAAAAAACCTAGGCCCCCTGAAGCATATGAGTTCTACACAGTCTCAGGTATTATCTTTGAAAGGTGGTGGAGCTCATGACTCCAAGACTAGGAAAATGGGAAAAAGTCTTAAACACTTAATTTCAATGTCATCTACTTCCTTTGTACTACCCCTTTGAATCCTTACAAGATTCATATAAAATTCAGTATCATTCAGATGTTTTTAGAATAGAATATCTACAGATGTATGCATTAAGATGAAGTCTTATCTGATCATGGGAGGGGGAGGGAGGGGAGACCTGGAAGGGAAAGAAGAGGGGGAGAAAATAGGGGGGCAGTATCAGGTACTAGAGGGGATGGGAGAGAGAGGGTCAGGAAATCAAATAAAAAATATGAGGCAGGAGGCAATGAGGGACTGGGGATAGTCACTGGAGGGTCCCAGATGCCAGGGAAGCAAGAGGCTCCCAGGACCAAATGGGGATGACTTTAGCTGAAATATACACAGAAAGGGAAACAGAACCTGTAGAGACCACTTCCAGTAGACATGGCCCCGGGGGAGGGATGGGGCCACCCATACATCTCAAAGTTTTTAATCCAGAACTTCTCCTGGGTTAAAATTTTGTCCTGTCCAAAGGAAAGACTGGGACATAAATGGAGCAGAGACTGAAGGGAGGATTATCAGAAGACTAACCCACCTGGGGATCCATCCTGTGTACAGACACCAAACCCTGACACTGTTGTTGAACTCGGGAACCCTGGTGGGGGAGTTGACGGAAATACTGGAGGAGCAGAGGGGGATTGCATCACCATAGGAAGAACAATATCCACTGGCTGGACCACCCAGTGCTCTCAAGGACTAGACCACCAACCAAGATGTGCTTGGTATGGACATCAATGGGAAGGAAGGCCCTTGGCCCTGTGGAGGCTTGATGCCCCAATGCAGGGAGATGCTGAAGCAGTCATGCGGGGGTGGGTAGGTGGAGGAGCACCCTCATAAAAGCAAAGGGAAGGGGAATAGGGAAGATGTGGGGTATGGAATTTGTGGAGGGATAACCAGGAAGTAGGATATCCATTTGAGATGTAAACAAATGGAATGATTAAAAAAAAGAAAGATGAAGTCATATGAATATCTTAATATTACTAAAATTTTGGTTGTGAGATTCATGTATTGCAGAATGTATTGCTCTGAAAAGAGCTAACCACTGAGAAGTCCATCCCTGTGTTCCTGATACTGTTTCATCTCTCTGCTGATGATGTCTAGAGACTTGCTTTCAGAACAGCTTCAGGATTGCTGCTGATTCTAGATGATCTCACTTCATCGAACCTTTCAGATCAATCCAGTCAGAACTTCAGTCAAGCTCTGAGCCTTCTATGTATAGAGGAAACTAGATAATAGATGCTAAAGTTAGCTTTCTTAAGTCTAACCAGTTTTTCTAATAGTCCTACTCCTCCTGACACATTTAAAGAATTTCTAGACACTCCTATTCAGCAGGAAGAAGCCATCCAGAGTCATCATCCTGATTCCTTGAGTTTGGGTGTCTGGTTGTAGTTATTTTATAAATTATATATAGGTTATCATTTTCAGGGATAATTTGGAAATGGCCATAATTTTGAGCAAGAAGCTTAGATGAGATGGATTACTAATTTTATTTTTGAACAAAGCATTATATAGTAACAATTTTACATTGTTAGAAACGTTTATAATTTATACACATTGAAGCTATGATTTTGTATTGGTACAGAATTTATAAATTGATGCAGATTTGTTTTTCATTAGTGTACATTTCTACATTGATACAAATTTTGAAATTAATATTGTCACTCTTAGATAGGCATTGTGCCTATGCTACTTACTTTAGAATACAAGACTTAGACCCAGTCCTGTTAAAACTAAGCTATCAAGTCAATGCAATTACCATACAAGATTCAACACAATTCTTTACAAATCTTGAAAGTTCTCAACTTCATATGGAAACACAGTAATCTCAGAACAGTTAAAACAATCCTGAATAGTGAATGAACTTTGTGAGGTATAATCATTCCTGATCTCAAGAAACATTGCAAAGCTATAGTAATAGAAAGAGCATGGTATTGAAATTAAAGCAGAAACATCACTTGATGGAAGACCTAGACATATCCTCACACCTATAATCCTCTGAGTTTTGATAAAGAAGCCAGCAATACAAATTGGACGAAAGACAGCTCTTCAACAAATGTTTTTGGTCAGACTAGAGGTTTGCATGTAGAAGGATGCAAAGAAACACATATTGCCTCACACAAACTAAGTCCAAATGGATTAAAGACCTCAACCTAAAGCCAGATACACTGAACATGAAAGAAGAGAAAGTGGGGAAAAGTCTTGAATACATTAGACAAGAGAAGACTTTTTGAACAGAAGTCAAACAGTGCACTAAGACCAAGAATTAATAAAATAGATATCATAAAATGGAAAGCTTCTGTAAGGCAAAGGTCAGTGGTCACTCAGACTAAGTGGCAGACTGCAAAATGTGAAAGGCATTTATCTAATATTCAAATATATAAAGAACTCAAGAAACCAGACATGAAAAAACCAAATAATTCAGCTCAAAAAAAAATGGAATACAGATCTAAACAGAGAATTTGCAATGAAGGAAATGAAAATGACTGCCAAACACTTACAGAAATTTTCAACATCTTTAGCTATCAGGGACATGCAAATCATACCTCTTTGAGATTCCATCTACACCTATCAGAGTTGCTAAGACCAATAACACAAGTGACAGCTTATGTTGGCTACGATGTGGAATAAGGAGAAAATTCCTCCATTGCTGTGGGAGTGCAAATTTGTACAGCCAGTATGTGAATCAGTATGGCAGTTTCTCAGAAGGATGGGATCCATCTTCTCACAATACAGCTACATCACTCCTGGGAATATGCACAATGGATACTACAGGGACACTTGGTCATACATGCTAATTGCATCTTTATCCATATTAACCAGATACTAAAAAATAAGCTATTTGTGCCTCAACATAAGAATGGTTAACAAAAGTGTGGTACATTTACCCAATAGTTTATTATCTCTTTTAAAAAATGTGATTATAAATGCTGCTATTCCAAATGCTTCCAAATGGATGGAAGTAGAAAAATTAATAGTGATTGAGGTAACCCAGACCCAGAGATATAAATATGGTATGTATTTGCTTGTATCTTGGTATTATCCACTACATAAATGAAAATCAATCTACAATCCATAGACATAGAGAGGTTAGTCATAGAGGAAAGGACTGGGGAGGACACATCATGGAGACATGGAAGGAAAATATAGAATGGGTTTAATGGGTTGAGTGGAATGGGGGCTGTTGATTGTGGGAAACAAGAACAACAGGATTAGGTGGGAATGGGAGGGGTGGTATGATTGAAGGAGAAAATGGGGGGGTAGACAACTAGAAATAAAGGGCATCTGAGGAGAATTTGAGGGATGGTTTGCAAACCAAGTGCAATGGGAGCTTCTTGTAGCATAGGACATCCATCTTAATGAAGTCTATAAAGAATAAAGAAGATGGAATCCCCATTTTCTGTCTCTTGTTACTAAATGATACTTCCAGTGCTCAGACTAGATTTCATTCAATTGGATATTGTCCAAAGAGGTGCAAGGGACATTCCCAAACAATTGTTGCTATGGCCAAGGTAATAGGTTGTTCTCTAAAAATTGACAGCAATGTTCCATTGTAGAAGACAACACCCACAGAACTCATTGAGGAGAGGGAGGTCAAACTGATATCTACACAGAAGCTCTACCACCACGTTCTAGTGTGTACAACATGGAAAGGTACTCTTCAAGCTATCAAAAGAAAACTAAATGGTAACCCATCCACAAAACCTTCTTGATCTATAATGTGTCCTACCTGAAAAATAAGCTAGGGCCATGCAGTAAAATCTTGTGGAAATAAACAGCAAATGTCTAATTTATCTTAAGACCTACTCGATGGATGGATTACATACTTGACACTGCTTGAGTAACCAAGGACCCTAGTCTGGGTATCCCAAACACTATTAGTCTTAAAAACAAAATGTAACAGAAAAATGATTTCTAATTCTATTTTCTTATATTTATAGATAAGTGCCTTACTCAGCCATAATTAGAAAGGATTCCTCCTCCAGCAAAAGGAAAGGAATACAGGGACCCATGTCAAGACATTCTGTAGAGTGAATACACAGGTCTAATTGAGATGTTTTCATTAAATCCCTTCCCTCAGAGCTTAGAGAACTCCATTGAAGAGGAGGTGTAAGAAGTGATGAGGACAGAGAAAATAGAGGATATTGGGAGAACAAAACAACTGAGCAAAGCTAAAATGAAATCACGGAGGTCGATGCAGCAGTTCCATGCCCTACAGTGGTCTATACCAGGTCGTCTGCATATATACTACAGCTTTCAGTTTAGTGCATTTATCGGACTCCTGAATATGTATCCAAGTGGATCTTTGATTCTTATGCCTCATCTGGGGTTCTTTTATGTTTCTGTTGGCTTGGCTTGTCCAACTTAGATAGGATAGCTTTTGTTTTATTTTATTTAATTTGTTATATATTTTAAAAATGCAGCTGGATGAATGGTTGCTGAGATGGTCAAACTCTCATATATGTTGTCCAGTTTCAATTGCTCACTGATAGACACTTGTACATATTGGCAATCCTAAATGGACTCAGTATATTATGATACATATCTGCATAATGAACATGCAACAGTAATATGTATAAAATATTAAATAATTAAAGAAGAGATCATGAATTTGGGAAGGAGATGTAGGGGCTACAGAAGAAGTTGGAGTTGGGGAGGCAGAAGTGATATGGATGCAATGCTCATAAAGGAAGTTTCAGTGTAATGTAATGCATGGCAACGTTTACCAGGAGAGGTTACATGAATGTTCTTTGAGACTTAGCACATTTGATTTATTATAAAGAGTTCTGATGGACAGCTAATATTTTGGGAAATTGTTCCCCTTCTTCTCTAAATGAACACACAATCATTTTTCAGAAATAAACCTATCCTATGTGCATTATTCTTAAGATGGCCTTTGCATTTACTTTGTTATGTTTGTTTTTTTTCATTAAAATGTTTCATGCAAAAAAAATCAGACATAAGCACAATAGTAAAGGGATAATTGATTTTTTAACCAAGGGCTATTGTATTTTCTTTCTTCAGGGGTAAGTCTCCCTTGTTCCTTGACTCTAGGTATCTATGCTATGTATTAAGAATGTTCACTGTGATACAAGCAGAAAAGTAATGTTACCTTGGTCATGGTATTTCTTTACAGCAACAGAAAAGTCATAAGGGTGAGTAACTTATTTATAAGATCAAATTAAATGAAGAGTTATAAAGTGTTGCTTTTGCCCTGAACCATGTGCTGCCTGACTAAACTTGCACTTGGGGGTCAGAGGTTAGGTGTTGTGGAATCAAGGGCACAGACTCTTGGAGAAGGTGAGAAACAGTAGAACAAGCTTGTCTAAATGTTGTAAGCTCCTTTAATACTCTCAATCCATGTTCCATTGGTCCCAGGAAAGCATCTCTTCTAAACAGCAGTTCCTGATTATCTGGCATTGTGTATATTAACAATCTTTGGGCTCTCAGGACTCTCAATTAGGTCTTCCTGTAGGAGATGCATTTGTGGAGAAGAAGACTACAGGGACAGTTAATACTGATTAGCTGGACCTAAAAAATTAGTGGTAATTAAGAAGAGACCACCATCACTGAGATGAAATCTTCTGGGGAGGTTTTTCTGAGAGCACAAAGAAGCTGTGTTCCAGAGATAGCCAAGGTTGTAACTCTTGCTTTAGCTATACTTTGTAATGTGTAAGAGTCACCCAGGTGGTATTGGTTTTGAAGGCATGAATGGGTCATAACAAACAGTTGAGTCTTGGCACTGTGAGAGGCCATGGAAGGCCATTGGTAGAGCTGCAGCTTCAGTTACAGTTGATAGCCCAGGACTGAAGGAGTCATGTGGAGTATTTGAGGCTTGGCACTAAAAAGAGAGTTTATGTATGAGAGGCTATTGGTGAAATCTAGTTGCAAATGAAGACCTTGGTGTATTGGAGATGCCAGTACCATGGGATGATTACCAAGAACAGCAACAGCACTGGAGTAGATCAACCTGAGTTTAGAGTGCTTCAGAAGACAAAGCTGGAGAAGTGACACTAGCCCTTTGGAGGAACCCAGAAGATCATGTGTGGATCCTGGACATTGAAACAAGAAGCTGTAACATTGAAGCTGCCTTGGAGATCCAAAGATGTTAAGAAGCCAGAACTGTGGGCTATCTCCTGAGAAATGTTGCCAACAGGGAATGGAACCAGTCCAGCAAAAGAAGTTTGTTGCAGTCAACAAAGATATAAAGGAAGTTGAAGGTCTGAAAATGTCATACATGGAGATGAAGAGTTTGGAGTTTACACAGTTGGTTTTCTATCTTGCCTTGGGGATTACAGTTAAGTGATTATGATGAATCTCAGAAGAGACGTTGCCTTTGGACTTTTAGAATTGTGGATACTGCTATATACTATGGAGACTTTGGAAGTTGGACTAAATGTACTTTTTTATTATGCTATGGCTAGATATGGTCCTCATAGACTCATGCATTTGAACAAGCCCATGGGTGGCAGAATGTCATGGTTTGAATATGCTTGGCCCAGGGAATGGCACTATTTGGAGGTGTGGCCTTGTTGGAGTAGGTGGGTCTTTGTGGGCATGGTCTGTAAGACCCTCATCTTAGCTGCCTGGAAGTCAGTATTCTTCTAGCAGCCTTCAAATGAAGATGTAGAACTCTCTGCTGCTCCTGTACCATTCCTGCCTGGGCAATGCCATGTTCTTAATGGACTGAACCTCTGAACCTGTAAGCAGCTTCAATTAAATGTTCTTATAAGAGTTCACTTGGTCGTAGTGTCTGCTCACAGCAGTAAAACCCTAAGACACAGCCCTCAAAAAGATATCACTCTAGAGCCATGTTAGACAAGGGGGAGATAAGGAACAGCCCACATGGTGGTCTCTCAGTTATCTGCCATTCAGGCTTTGATCACTTCCTTAGTGGAGCCATAATCTGCATTTTCAAGAGCCATTAGCAGCTGGTAGGTCACCTTATTTACAGATTGCTTCCTAGAGATATGTTGTATGAGACACTTAAACAATTTAATTATTAGTATAACAATTCCTCATAGTATAAGTGATTCCTCCATCATAGTATAAGTGATTATCTATGAGGGGTTAAACAGTCTCTTAATATTGTCCCACACTTTCCCAAGTATCCAGAAACCATAGAGAGCCAGATGCTCTGGTAACATTGGCATTGGTTATGTTCTCCCTTAACAGCACAGAATAGTTATGGAATTTTCTAACCAGGTACCTTCAAGATATTGAGCCAACTCTTCTTGGTTGTACTGGCTGGTTTTATGTGTCAACTTAACACAAGCTGAAGTTATCACAGGGAAAGATCCTCATTTAAGGAAATGCCTCTGTGAGACCCAGCTACAAGGCTTTTCCTTAACGAATGATCAGCCCATTTTGGGAGGTGCCATCCCTAACTGGTAGTCTTGGACTTTAGGTAGTCTTGGGTTCTTTAAGAGAGCAAGCTGAGCAAGCCAGTAAGTAACATCCCTCCATGGCCTCTGCATCAGCTCCTACTTCCTGACCTGCTTGAGTTCTAGTCCTGACTTCCTTTGGTGATGAAAAGCAATGTGGAAGAATAAGCTGAATAAACCCTTTCTTCCCCAGCTTGCTTCTTGGTCATGATGCTTGTGCATGAGTAGAGAGCCCTGACTAAGATATCAGGCTTCAATGGTTTTGTATACTTGGTAAGGAGTTAGGCAGATTGAGTGAAACCTGGGATTGTATGCCTAGAGACATATTCCTAACAAGAGCCAACTCTTTTGTCAGTAAGTTAATCTGTTGTTGTAAAATGGAGATGGCTTGATAAAGATGTTTGATTAGGTATCACTTATTCATGTAGTGCCTCAGGTAACTTACCATTTACAGTCTCTATCATAGTGACTGTCTCAGTCAAGGCAACAGTAGTGTTTTCACCCCAGCAATGCCTGTAATGAAGGACACATGATGGCAGCTGTAATATAAAAATCCCTCTTTCCCCAATGTAGGGGATGTAACTGAGTCTTGAACATAAGAGTGATGGCATGAAAGTGAGAGGTATCCAAATGCTGGCTGGTTGCCTCATTAGCTGTTGTTGAGTGTGTCGTCTAGCAAGTAGTCAGGAAACATTTTTCATTAAAGTGGTTAAGTCTGTCTCTGACATTGGAGGTATTAGTGAACAGAAAGTAAAAGGGCGGTTGGACGTAGACTAGAGTGGTTTTCCAGCCTCCTATATGGGAGTCACACCAGTCTACATTTTCACTGAGTGATTTATATGGATAAATATCCCATTAAGGAGACTGTCACCTTTTAGTAGAGTAAAGGGGTCTAAATCAAGACAATTAGAGGGGCAACATAAATTTCAATCATTTGTAATGGGATCATATTGGAATCTGATGGGATCCCTGTTAACATAGGGAGTAATATTGGAAGCATCACGTGAGATAAACCTCCACATGCCAAGTGTGAGGTTAGATGTCAATATCGAATTTTATACCTAATGCAGGATGGCAGTGCTCCCAAAGGATAGGAAGTCTTATGAAAGTGGGCATTTGAGGGACCCTTGGACAGCGAGGCAGGAGTGGATGTGATATGTTTTGGAGATCCTTTGGGGATTTGTAATTAGTAAGGGGAATGTGAAGTTTCATGCTTAGCATGGTGCCATAGGTTAGAGTACCCTGAAAATCCCCCATGTTCAAATTGTATTTGGGATACAAGGCTGATGGAGGAGAAATTGATGGTTAAAGAACTTCTTCCTTCGGTCAGGTATCTTCTAATTGTCATGTAATAGTGAGTAAGTCTATGAAGGGCAAACCCAAACTCACTTTGGAAGAGAAAAAAAAAAAAAAACAAAACAGGATAGGCAAGGGAATTAATTGTCACAGGCAAAAGTAAAAAAAAAAAAAAAAAAAAAAAAAAAGGAGGGGCAGGGCACCAAAGCCCAGAGCTTACCTGCCCACCAAAGCAGAAGCAAAATTAACAAAAACAGTATTACATTATATCTCTCTGTCCTGCTTTTTTTCTGGCACCTTCATCTCCCCCGGTCCATGGTCAGTCAAATATCTGTGAAGGGCACCTATATTGGTGCACTTGGGCCTGGGGAAAATCACAATCATAAACTTGCCCCCTTGTCAGAAGTACAGCAGGCAGCAGCTGTCATTGAGAGTTTATTGGGTACCCCCACCCAGCCAATGGGAGGGGACTGTCCCTCTGCAAAGCTGTCCAGTGTTTGTTAGCAGGGCTCAGCACTTTCTCGTCGCAGGAGAGAAACAAGATCCCCACCAATGCTATGTGCAGATCTCATCTAGATTTTGTGGAGGTGACTAGAGCAAGTACTACCTTCAAAGAGCGACTTGCTCTTTTTATGATGGTTTGGCCTTGAGGATTATCGGGTATCCCAAAGGAATGACCAATCCTCTATGAGGATAAGAAGGTGCTGAATTGTTGAAATTAGGAGGTAGGTCCATTGCCAGTCTTGAGTGCTCAGTGCACTCCCATCATCAGCATTGCTGATTTCATGGCAAAAGAGACCTTTTTACCTGCTATGGCCACCAAATATACAAAGGCTGAACAACTATCTACCACAACATGTACATATCTATGATTATTAAAGTGTTGGTACTGGGTAACATCCATTTGTCATATTGTATGTTTAAAGGCATGATCCAGGGAAACGAGGGGAGTAGACTTCTAGAGTTGACTCCTGATCTGTCAAGGGACCCCATTGGTGCAAGAGGTGCACACATTGCACAGGACATTGTAAGATGTTTACATTGTGACATAGGCAATTTGGACAAGAGCTTATATAAATTCTGATGGGAAAGGTGAAATTGCTGGTGTAACATTCTGGGTTGTTCTAGCAATTTTATGTCTACAACCATAATCAGGATATCAATTCTCTTATTTTGTCTGCATAATATGTCAGGCAATTTAGGATGTGATCTTATGTATGAGATGAACCAGTGATGTGTCTTATTCTCAAGAGCCTTCTGGATAGATTACATGCATGCAGATATGTATAGGGCTGTTTTGCTCTTTAATATCAGAGAAGGACAGGAACAAAGGGCAGAGTGTATTGTATACTGACTGTCTGAGAAAATATTAACTATCTCCTGTTGGCAACACTCAAAAATTTTCAGGAGCCCAAATAACTCACCCAGTTGCACTGAGTCAGAATTAGGGAGAATATGAGTTGTGTCCTCCCCCTCCCCCCCACCCTCCATCTTTGGATAAGAACACCTTATCTGGCTTTATTAGATCAGAAAAGGCCATAGTTGCATTGGGAATGGGGCAAGAGCTAGGTATTCTATGTCATTTAACTGTAACTGCCAGCTGGAACAAAGCAGTTAGTCTCTTGTCTACTGGCATGTGATTATCCAATGACCATATGAAACCTGCCATCATTTCATGAAAGCTGATGGAATCTGCCCATAATGATTGTGAATATCTTAAGAAGAATGGTAGAATTATTTTTTTTCTGGTTCCCTGCTATAAGTTCTCCTTGCTAAGCCTCTTGCCTTAAGGACAAGGCAGAAGGCAAACTCAAACTTTGAGGTCACCTTATGTAAATCAGAGTGGGCCTGGTATACCCAAATGAGGGGCTCATTCTGCTATAACACTCCTAGGATTATAGCCAGGAGGGGTCTCCCTTGAGCATGTCTTTAAACAGGTGATACAGAAAGGAGCGCCATAACTTTCTGTAGTAGTTTGTTAGCCTCAGATGTTAGTTTAACTCTGTTGGAGGGGCTACCAGGCCCCTCTAAGAGAGAAAGGTGTCTCATCTCCTAGTCCAAAATAGACAGGAAAGGTTTAAGTCAGGTAACAGTTGTGTACAATTGTTGTGGTTCCACAAAGGGGTAGGATCCTTTTGCTATAATAGAGAAGGCCAGAGGCTTAATCTTGTCAGAAATAGAAAAGCCCAGAAAGGCATATGGGGGAACCCTCTGAATCTTTTTGGGAGCAACCTTTAAGTTGAGTTTTTCCAAATTAAGGAACAATTGATAGGACACCCTTTTAATTGGGCAGGCTATGGTGTATAAGCAAACTATTGTCCTGGTAATAGACTACAAAGACAGCCCTGAAGACTCCTTGAATGGCTTCAGCAATATATAACTGACAAATGGTTGGGTTATTTTTTATACTCTTCTATGCACTGATATCTTTAGTTGGTTTATTTATATTAGGCTCCCACACTGTAAAGTCAAAATGACATCTATCCTGGGGAGCCAGAGCGTTCTGGAAAAAGCAATCTTTACTATCTAGGATCATAACATGGTACTTGTATGAGGCAGTTCCATTGAATAGTCTCCATTTTTCTTTCTATGTTTTTAATGGCTTTCAGATCCTATAGAAGTCTATATATCCCTGACTTCTTTTTAATGACAAAAGTGAGAGTATTATGTCTATTGGTCGAGAGTGTTAAATGACCCAATGCTAATTGCTCCAATACCAGTTCCTTGAGAGCAGAGTGCTTAGGTTCCAAAATGGGCTAGTGGGCCACCCAGATAACAGCTTCAGACAGATAGGCCAATGGTATAGGGTGAGGTACCTTGATGTCAATTGGAACTGGGTGGGCACTGGCCATTAGAATTGGGTGTAATCCATGACTTTGTGACCTGTGAAGTCCAGTTGGTTATGTTGCATAACATCATCAATAGGTGCAATCTTCTATAGTAAGGACAACACCCATGACTTCCAGAATGTCTCTTTCCCAAAAGTTGCAGGGAACATCAGCCATAACTGGGGTAAAAGATCCCTGACCACCGTGCAAGTCCTAAGACAGGTCAGGGAGCCATTTGGGTAGCCTGTTGGCCTCCAGCTCACATAATGGAGGGACCAGACCAGAATCTCTAATTTCTTTCTTCAGGGATTTGAAGTTCTTGTCAAACACATCTTTCAGTAGCTTGGTTAGAGTCACACCAAGATATATTATTTGTGACAAATGTGACAGTTTTGTTTCCCTAATTTCTTTTTCTGTTCTTTTATCCTTTGAGTAGAGGAAGGCTATGGATTTGTTAGAGTTAATTTTATATCTGGCCACTTTGTAGAAGTTATTTATCAGCTGTAGGAGCTCTCTGCTAGAATTTTTGGGATCAGTTATATATACTATCATATTAAACACATTTAGTCATATCTTTACTTCCTCCTTCCCAATTTGTATCCCTTTGATCTCCTTTTGTTGTCTATTTTTGCTCTGGCTAGAACTTCAAGTACTATATTGAATAGGTAGAAAGAGAGTGGGAGGCTTGTCTTGTCCATGATTTTAATGGGACTGCTCTAAGTTTCTCTCCATTTACTTTGGTGTTGGCTATTTGTTTGCTCTATATAGCTTTTTATTATATTTATGTATGAACCTTGAATTCCTGATCTCTTCAGTACTTTTAACACAGATACATGATGCGTTTTGTCAAATACCTTTTCTGGAACCAATGAGATGGTCTTGTGGCTTTTTTCTTTGAGTTTATTTATATAGTGGACTACATTCCTGGAATGAAGCCTATTTGATCATGGTGGATGATCATTTTAATGAGTTCTTGGATTTGGTTTGCAAGAGTATTGAGTGTTGAGTATTTTTGTATTGATTGATGTTCATTTGGAAATTGATCTGGAGTTCTCTTTCTTTGTTGAGTCTTTTTCTGGTTTAGGCATAAGCATAATTGTGGCTTCATAGAAGAAATTGGGTAGTGTTCCTCTGTTTCTGTTTTATGGACTAGATTGAGAAGTACTGGTATTAGATTTTCTTTGAAAGCCTGATAGAATTCTGCACTAAAATCATCTGGTTCTAGGCTTTTTGTTTTTGTTGTTTTTTGTTTTTTGTTTTTTTGTTTGTTTTTTTTTTCTGGTTGAATGACTTTTCATGACTGCTTCTATTTTCTTGTGAGTTATGGAACTCTTTAGATGGTTTATCTGATCTTGATTAACTTTGGTACCTAGTATTTTTCTAGAAAACAGTCCATTTTATCCAGATTTGCCACGGTTTTAGTTTTTTTTTAATATATGTAGGATGTCATACTGGTTAGGGTGGGTACAGGGTAGAACAAGGCCTGTCATTGGAGGAGAAGGAAGGATGGGCAGGAGAAAAGTTTGAGGGAAGAGGAGGAGACTGGAATGGGAGGAAACTGGAGACAAGCTGCGGAGAGAGCCTGGAGACTGACATTAAGATTCCACTGTGTGTATTTACAGGTTGCTATGAATATTCTTCAGGGGTGGATGTGTATAGGGCTTTGTATGTTTAGGTGGGCAATCATATCTTATCAATTGGATCAGAGGTTATTGTGTTGTGTGTTCTTTTTCTTGTGGAGAACTGAGTTTGGGAGAGTGTGTAGCAGCAGAGACACTGGACTGCCACAGAATTGGAATGTATATTTCAGGCATGATGAAGCCTGCCTTGGGAATGAACAAATGGGGATAAAAGACGTTTTTTTTTTTAAACAAAATAATTTTACAACAACAAATACAGACTTTTGTTCTATGAGCTGATTATTTTTTTGAATTAACTCAGTTTCTGTTGTTTTGTTTCCCTTTTCATTCCTTATTTTGTTAATTTGGATACTGTCTCTGTACCCTCTGGTTAGTCTGGCTAAGGATTTATGTATCTTGTTGATTTTTCTCAAAGAACCAGCTCCTAGTTTTGTTGATTCTTTGTGTAGTTCTCTTTGTTTCTACTTAGTTGACTCCAGCTTTGAGTTTGATTATTTCCTTTCATCTACTCCTGATGTTGAGAGATATTAGAGACCAAAGAGTGTTGCTTCCTGTTGTTTTTGTTGATAGAGGTGGAATTGTGTTTGTATATTTTGCTTCCTCTAAGTTTGTTGTGAAAAGATTAATTTCTTGCTTTTTCTTGGGTGTAGTTTTCCTCCTTGTTTTGAACTTTTCCTTTTGTTATCCTCCATAGGGATGGATTAGTGGAAAGATATTGTTTCAATTTGTTTTTGTCTTAGAATATCTTGGTTTGTCCATCTATGTTAATTGTGAGTTTTGCTGGATATAGTAACCTGGGCTGGCACTTTTGTTCTCTTAGGGTCTGTATGACATCTATTCAGGATCTTCTAACTTTTAGAGTCTCTGTTGAGAAGTCTAGTGTAATTCTGATAGATCTACCTTTATATGTTATTTGACTTTTTCCCTTAAAGGCTTTCAACATTCTTTCTTTGTTTTGTGCATTTGGTGTTTTGATTATTATGTGACAAGAGGAATTTCTTTTCTGGTCCAATCTGTTTGGTGTTCTGTAGGACTTTTGCATGTTTGTGGGCATCTCTTTCTTTAGGTTAGGGAAGTTTTCTTCTATAATTTTGTTGAAGATGTTTGCTGGCCCTTTGAGTTGTGGATCTTCTTGTTCTTCTATACATATTATTCATTGGTTTGGCCTTTTTATTGTCTTGGATTTCTTTAATGTTTTGTACTAGGAGTTTTTAGCTTTTTGTATTTTTGTATTTCTTGAAAGTTTTGTTGATTTCTTCCTTGTTATCTTCTACTGCTGAGTTTCTGTCTTCTATCTCTTGCATTCTGTTGGTGATGCTTGCATCTGTGACTTCTGATCTCTTTCTTAGTTTTTCTATCTCCAGGGATGTATCCCATTTTGTTTTCTTTTAATTTGTTTTCCATTTTTAGATCTGGATGACTTTGTTTAATTTCTTCACTTGTTTGATTGTGTTCTCCTGTATTTTTTTTTAAGGATCTATGTGTTCCTTGTTAAAGCCTTCTCCTTGTTTACTCATGTTCTCCTGTGTTTCTTTAAGAGAGTCATTTATGTCCTTCTTAAAGTCCTCTATTATCTTCATGAAATGAGAATTTAGATCTGGATCTTGCTTTATAGATGTGTTGGGGTATCCAGGACTTGCTGTGATGGGAGAACTGTGTTCTGGTGTTGCCAAGTCAAACTGGTTTCTGTTGCTAATGGTCATTCTCCATCTGGTTATCTCCAGTGTTATCCAGTCTCCCTGTCTCTGATTGGAATCTGTTTTTCCTGTGAACCTGTGATCCTGTGATCTTGTGATCCTGTGAACCTGTATTTGTCAGAACCGCAAGGAGTTGAGCTGCCACTAGGGTGTGGGCTGAGTGGGTGGAGATACAGAGTAGGGTCTCTGTTCTACACCTAGGTACATACTGGAAGGTGTGTAAGTCTCTGACTGGGCAGGGTATCTGCACTCCAGTGTTCCAGGCATCCCTGTTACCCTCGGTATTGGGGTTGGGTTTGGGGGGTCTCACCTGTGATCTTAGATATGTCACAATACCTGGGGAGTCAAGCTGCAACTGGGATGTGGTCTGTGTGGATTTGGATCCAGGGCTGAGGCTCTGCTCCCAGCACAGGTGAAAACAGGAAGGCCTGTCTATGCTTTTTCTAATATTACCTTGAGTAGTACACAGTGTTGCTTCAGGGCTCAGTTCAGGGGTAGTCTCTACTTTTTTAAGAGCCCAAATGGGATAAGGTAGCTTCATGTTTATCCTGTGTGCACCCTGTGCAAACCTTTACCATTGCATTAACTCTATTCTATAGAATCAGTTAACAATTCAAATAGAATTCACACAAATATGGATTTCTCTGATTTTCACTGAGAACTGTAAGATTACATTTCCATTGAGTATATCACAGCATCTACTGTATTAAAAAAATTCCATGAAACAACCAGAGTCAACCAAATAGAAACTTCTAGAAACTGAAGAATGCTAATACACTACCTTGGAGTGGATTTGAAAGACTCTCTGGTGGAGTAGAAGGCATGGCATCCAGATATGTAAGTGTGCTCTCAATTTATATGCTAATGGATCATGGGTCTTTCTCATGTCTTCTTTCATTTGGGATGAGTTGCTTCACTTCTTCACTCAGGAAAATATTCAAACTCTGCTGTGTTCCAGACACTGGAAAAGACAGGAGGTGAATCTGATATGGGTTATATCTTCAAGAACCTTGAAAGAATTACTAAAGAAAACATGACGTACAAATTCCAATGAATAGAAGAAGAAAGAAAATATAATGACCAGAATCACATGACACTATAATGCATAATATGGGCTCTCAACCTAGTCTATCCAGTCATGATGACTGTCCTCCAGCATAGAAAAGGGTTGAAGGAGGGAACTTAAATAATGTCTCTGTGCCACTGTTTGCTTCTCAGGAAGATGGAGTTACTTGTAGTACACATGTTTAATTTTGATTTGAATATTTTATAAATTTGTCTCCAATAAAGTTATCTTGGTCATCTCTTCTTAATTATTTTTCTCAATCAGTGGAATTATTTTCTCAATGATCATCAAAATATTCCCAGGCTTTAAATATGTATGGTTACATTGCTTTTCTAATTTTAAAAATTATTGCATCAATTTATTTTTAACAATACCTTAATTATTTTGCTTGAAATCCTGCCAATATTTGCCTTTTGCTCATTTGAATGCAAAAAAAAAGCGTTTCATAGTGTTAAAATTTGTATAGATAGTTGGTATGGTTCAGTACTGTTTCCTACAGCCAGGCTTTATCCATTCATTCCTCTTTTGTGAGTCATTTACAAGGTTTTTATTTTCTCCTTTGGCAGAATGTGGGCAGAACCTAAAGAGCTGATTCCAAGAGCTTATTGGCTTTCCATAATTGATGGTGGACATTTTTTCCTTTCAAACAATTCCTTTTGTGTATCTCAACACTATAAATGCTTTTACGTGTCTTCTGCAGTCTCTGTTGGCTGCTTGCTCTGAGCATCCTTTGCTGGCTTCTGAGTGGCTACTGAGTATTGATGCTTTATTTCCTCTGCAGAGATCATCAAGCCTTGACCAGGCTGCTGACATTTGTGTTTATGTCTGCAGATCAGACTTACTTTATTCCAGATGGAGTTCTTCCAAATCTGGTCCATCACAAAAGCATCTAATCACAGCATTGCCTAAAATAAATTCTTGATCCCCTTTCCTCTTCTATCCCTGCTCTTTTTAATTTTTAACATTTCAAGTGACTTGTCCTGATGTGGGACACACCATTGAAAGTGAAGAGCTGCTCTAAACCCTTGCTCATTGCAAAAAGTCACTGCAGTTTGTAATTTTTTGTTTTGTTTTGTTTGTTTGTTTGATTGCTGTTGTTGTTATTTTCCTCCATGGAGAATGTCCTACTTCCTTCTCAGACTTCAATCAGTTGAAGACACTTACCAGAACTCTTCCAATTGAACTTGGTATGTCTCTTTGCACCCAATGTAGTAACTATGATGCTTCTTTTAACTTGTACATGTAGCAAACAAGGTTGTCTGCCTATCATAGCCACAAATCTGTTGCTAGCATGAGAATAGAGACCACATTCTTGAACGAAATTTGCAAAGCTTGGGCATATGTGCCATGCCTGCTCCATGTACTCACACAGAATTCCCTTCCAGTTGCTTCCTATTATAACCTTGACTGTACAGTGGCTCTTTTCAGGTTCTAGGCCCAGCACTTTTCTAGACACTGCATCCCTTTTATCAACTAATTTCAGCCAATCATTTTCATATAAGAAAGTCTTTACTGGACCCTGATAATTCTACTTACTGTGGCTTGGCTATCTTCTTCATAGTAATGTCATAATCATAATTACTGTTTGAATATATAAATGACAAACTCTAGTAATAGATCATAAACTTAACAAAGAAAAGACTAGAATGATAAAGAACTGATGACTATTGATGATTTAAAAAATAGTAGATTCTTAGCCATTTTGTATATCATATTCTTCCTTTTTAAAATGGGAATTCTTATTCTGAGTAACTACTAGATTTACTATAAATATAGTTTATCATTTTATATAATTTTATATATATGAATACTTTCCAGACTAGAGAGTACAAATATTTCAAGTTTAAATAGTGTATTTCTTCAAGAAGCTTATAGTATTTGAATCATGTACTTGCCTAATGTTTAACGGCTTAAGTAAAACTTGAAGTAAGTGCTATGTGGGTCCAATTTGTAAAACAGACTGCTGAATTTTCCTTCTTTAAATTTTTTAAATCTTTTTTATTTTACTATTTCTAGCAGGCTATAGTAATGTGAACACCAAGGCAAAGATCTAAGTACCTGGTTTGCTTAGACTGGATATAACCATGAAACTTCAGATAAAGGATAGATAAAGCATATTTGTTTTCATATTTGTTATAAAATATTGGAACTCTAGACTTGCTCTGGGCACTGTGCTGATAAACTTCTCAAAGGAAGCAAGAATGTTCTCTTACCTTGTTGGTTGTAGTCCATGAGGGGAGCATGTGAGCATGGTATTAGAAGAGGAGGAAGTGGGGCACTGTGTTTTCTTTGCTGAATCTGCATACTAACTGAATTCAATACAAGTTAGTGATCTCTGGAACCATGTAGCCACCAATAGACCCCATATCACTATAAGAAGAACAGTTGCTGGGATGGGGCATTGTGGCATCCCAACTTCTGTATGTGGGGCATGCATGAGGGAGGTAGAGTATAGATGATGAGGATACCTCAGTGTTTTGCTAGTGTATGAGAATGTTGCTAAAGAGACAGAATACGGAATTAATTTAAAATGTTCAAGAAGAGTTAATGCACACTATATAATTTAATCCAGTTATTTTAAGTTGATGTGCCTTAAATCCTCAATGTATTCTAACTGTTGCAATTTATAATCATACATGAACAAGATACATGATTGTGGAGGCCTAAGTATTATTTTAAAATATACGTTATTAATAATATGTTGTATAAATATTTATTATGATAATTATCATTTTATATAGCAAGTATGGATCATGTTTTACACATGAAGATATTTATTTTGTACATGTGTGTATATAATTTATATATGTCTGTATTTAATATCATAGTATTTAGGAAGACACTCAACTCATCAGTCCACTACTTCATTATATAAGCCTAAAGTCGTTAAATGTACAGGGAGTGCTAATTACACGGATACTTGAGGAAGGAAAAAGTCCAATTTGATTTCAATTACTCTTGGCTTTTGATAATTTTAAACTGAATTTATAGAGTGTAATTTCTGAACATTAAATTGAAAGTTTATTAGATTTTACCAAGGAGTTGTTCAACATTGTTGAATAGTTTTGTTTTACATATATATATATATATATATATATAAATACATATATTTATATATATATAATATTATTTTATTTCTTACCAAAACAAAATATATTAAATTGTATAAAGTGATGATGTTTGACTTTACATATATGTCATATGATTCAGTATTATAAAATATAATTATAATATAAAAATATCTAACACAAAAATGTTCAAACAGTTTGAGATTTTTCTATGTGGAAAATATGTTTTCATAGGATACAGAATAAATAAATGTAGGCATTGTTTCATTGGCTATAACTAAATAGCATGTCTACTATAATTATAAGGTTTATGGAATGGTTAATTTTTAAAATATTGATATTTCCAAACTTGCTCTTCTTGCTGATCATTTTATTTATTATTACTTTTATTTTTCTTTTTATGGTCAAGTCATTACCCCTCTCCCTGTCTGCCCTCCTACAGTTTCTCTCCCATTCCTCTTCCCCCCTGTTTCTAAGAGGATGTCTTTTCCCTGCCCCACCCCCACCCCCACTAGTCCTTCCCACTCCTTGGGGCTTCTAGTCTCCTGAAGGTTAGGCACAGCATTTCCCACTGAGGCTAGACCAGGCAGTCCTCTGCTGCATATATGTCCTGGACCTCAAGACTACCTAGGTATGCTACCTGGTTGGTGTCTCATTGAGAGATCTGAGGCATCTGGGTTAGTTGAGACTGCTAGTATTCTGAAAGGGGTCACCCTCCTTCTCAGCTTCTTCCAGCATTTTCCTTATTCAACCACACACAGGGGTCTCCATCTTCAGTCCAATGATTGGGTATAAGTATCTGCATCTATCTCAGCCAGCTGCTTGTTGGGCCTCTCAGAGATCAGCCAGGCTAGGCTCCCTTTCGCTCGGGTTTCTCCATTTTTGCCCTGCAGTTCTATTACACAAAAAGAATTTTGGGCCAGAATGTTTGACTGTGCGATCGTAACCTCATCTTTCCACTTGATGCCCTGTCTTTCTATTGGAAGTAGACTTTATGAGTTCCCTCTCCACACTGTTGGGCATTTCATCTTAAGTCCCTCCTTTTGAGTCCTGAAATTCTCTCACCTCCCAGGTCTCTAGTACATCATAGAGTCCCCCCAACTCCCACCACCTTAGGTTGCATATTTCCATTCACTCTTCTGCCCCTCAGGGCTTCGCTTCTGTCTTACCACCCCCTCCCACCCACCATATCTGATCATATTCCCCCTTTTCACTCCCCCTTCCCTCTCCCACCCATGTCCCTCCCTCCCTCTGCCTTCTGAGATTGCTTTCTTCTACCATCCAAGAGGGATTGAAGCATCCTTACTTGGACCCTTCTGTTTGTTCACTTTCTTGAGTCCTGTGGATTATATCTGTTAATGTAATCCACTATATAAACAAACACAAAGAAAAAAATCACATGATCATCTCATTAGATGCAGAAAAAGCATTTGACAAAAAACAACATTTCTTCTGTTAAAAGTATTAAAAAGATCAGGAATTCAAGGTCCATACCTAAACATAATAAAAGCAATTTACTGCAAACCAACAGCTAATATCAAATTAAATGGAGAGATTATTAAAGCAATCACACTAAAATCATGGACAAAACAAGACTGCCCACTCTACCTGTATCTACTCAATATTGTACTCAAAGTTCTAGCCAGAACAATAAGACAACAAAAGGAGATCAAAGGGATTCAAACTGGCAAAGAAGAAGTCAAGGTATCACTATTTCCAGATGATATGAGAGTATGCATAAGCAACCCCAAAAAAATTCTACCAGAGAACTTTTACAGCTAATAAACAAGTACAGCAAAGTACTTGGATATAAAATTAACTCTAAAAAATTAGCAGCCTTCCTTTATACAAATGATAAACATACTGAAAAAGGAACAACACCCTTCATAATAGTCACAAAAATATAAAATATCTTGATATAACTCTAACCAAACAAGTACAAGATCTGTATGACAAGAACTTCAATTCTCTCAAGAAAGAAATCAAAGAAAACTTCAGAAAAGGAAAAGATCTCCCATGCCCATGGATTGGTAGGATTAACATAGCAAAATTAGCCATTCTACCAAAAGCAACCTATAGATTCAATGCAATCCCCATCAAAAAACCAACACAATTCTTCACAGACATGGTACACAAAACTCTAAATATCCTATTGAAAAACAAACAAACAAACAAACAAATAAATAAACAAGCCCAGGATAGAAAAAACTGTTCTTAACAATAAAAGTACTTCTGGGAGAAATCACTATCATGGACCTCAAGCTGTACTACAGAGTAATAGTGATAAAAACTGCATGTTATTGATAGAGACAGGCAGGTTTATCAGTCAGTGGAATAGAATTGAAGACCCAGAAAAAAAAACCGCACACTATGGACACTTGATCTTTGACAAAGAAGCCAAAAATATAAGGTGGAAAAAGAAAGTGTCTTCAATAAACGATGCTGGGGGGTCTGTGTGTAAAAAAAAATGAAAATAGATCCATATTTGTCATTTGGCACAAAGCTCAAGTCCAAATGGATCAAGGGCTTCCACATAAAACCAGATACACTGAATCTAATAGAAGAGAAAGTACGAAAGATCATCCAACTTATTGACATGGGGATTGGGGGTAGGGGTGGGGATTTCCTAAATAGAACACCAATAGCTCAGGTTCTAAGATCAAGAATTGATAAATGTAACCACATGGAATGGGAAGTCTTTTGCAAGGCAAAGGACAGTCAGTAGGATAAATCAGCAACCTACAGATTGGGAAAAGTTTTCACTAAACCTACATCCAGTAGAGGGGCAATATCCAAAATATATAACGAACTCAAGAAGTTAACCTCCAAAATCCCAGACAACCCAGTCAAAAAATGAGGTATAGAGGTAACCAGAAAATTCAAAATAGAGGAATCTCCAATGGGTGAAAAGCAATAATTGAAATGTTTAAAGTATTTAGTCATCATGGAAATGCATATCAAAACGACACTAAAATAGCACCTTACAGCAATCACAATGGCTAAGATCAAAAACTCAGGTGATATCACATGTTGGCAAGGATGTGGAGAAAGAGGAACACTCCTCCATTGCTGGTTGGATTGCAAACAGGTAAAACCACTCTGGAAATCAATTTGGAGGTTCCTCAGAAAATTGGAAATAGGTGTACCTGAAGAACCAGATATACCACTCTTGGGTATATACTCAAAAGAAGCCCTGTCTTATCATGGGGTCACTTGCTCCACTATGTTCATAGTAGCCTTATCTGTGATAGCCAGAAGCTGAAAACAACCAGATATCTCACAACAGATTAATGGATACAAAAAATATGGTTCATTTACACAATGAAATACTATTTAGCTATTAAGAACGAGGACATCATGAGTTTTGCAGGCAAAGAAATGGAACTAGAAAGTATCATCCTGTGTGATGTAACTTAGACCCAAAAGGACATGCATGGTATGTACTCACTAAATATATATTACCCAAAAAAGTACAGAATACCTAGGATACAATCCACTGAACTCAAGAAGATTACAGTTTTAAAATTCATTCTTACTTCAATTATTTTTAAATATGAAGTCTTTGTTTTTCTTTTGAGATCACGTATTTCATCTGTCTACCTTTTATCTGGAGGTGCTGTGATAGGTTTATTTCTTCCTTCCTTCCTTCCTTTTATTTTTCCTTCTTTTTTTCCTTCCTCTGTTTTCCTCGTTGTTATTGTCACAGTTCATTTATTATGGTGACTAAGCTTGGTCTTGCACACATGAGTCTTTTAGCATTTGTCTGTGTTTGGTGTTGCTCTGTCAGTTCTTTTTTTATTCCTGGGAAAGCCATGTATTTTCCCTTGACATACAATAATTGCTTCCAAAAGTCAGGCAATGCTTGGAGTCAGAAAATAGATTTGAAAGATTCAAATGTAATTTAAAAGTAACTAGAAATCACAACACAAAAGCAGTGCTTAAAATGAAAAAAGGTTTCTATGTTCCTTATTAATATCTCAGTTATTAGATTACTGAAAATAATTTGGTTGATATGAACATTCTGACCAATTTATGTTTCAATTGTCTTAAAGGGTTGACTGAGCTTTCATTTACAAGGTAGTGGTGGAGTATAATGTTTTGAAATTTAGTTCCTACTTTATTAGAAAATTCATCTTTATGACTAATGTCCAAAACTTTTGTCACAATTTTGAAAGTGATAAATCTCAAAGTGGTAGTTTATTACCTATGAAAGTTTAGGGATTCTTTAAGGACCACACAGAGAATTCCAGTGGAACCAACATAAAGCCAACTTCAGATTACAGGGAGGACGATACCTTTTACGTAATTTTTAAAATTAAATTTAAATTAAAAGGTATGTTTAGTGTACCTCAAATCAGATTGTGTAATTTATGTTTAAAACTTTATCCTTATATATAGACAAGCTAAATTTAACCCATTTTTCATTGCACAGTCATTTATCCAATTTCCCATTATTAAATGTATATGTGGAAATTCAGGATTCTGAATTAATTTTTCTTCTATACAAGCTATTTTGACACAAAGTTAAAGAAAGGTAATGATGAATTGTCTCAGAATATTCTGTTAAAAATATTAAAACAATGTTTTATGCTCTAGTTTTAAAAAGTAGAGAACAACTGTTTTTTAATTCCCAATAAATCGAAATGGCAACTGAACTGAGATCTCCATGCTTTGCTTACATGCTCATATTCATCTCATCATAATCCATGATGTACAACTTATTGAAATATTTTAAGTCTCCAACCAGACTAACTCAAGAAAAAATGGCAAACAACATGTAATTGCATTTAATTCAGTATTCCTTGTTATTTTCAATGACATCATAAACTTGGAGGACACTGTGTTTAGTTAAACAAGCCAATGACACAGAAAAAAAAACCTCTGTAGGATTCTCCCTGTATGAGAATATTTAAGCTATTCGATCTTAAACCTGAAGTAGAGTGATGGCAGCCAAGAATTGAGGTTGGATGACATTTTGTGGTTCAGGGGTTATAAAGTTTCAAATATATAACATGAATTAATTTTATAGGTCTTCTATGAGATATAACTCATACACACACTCCACAGGTATGTGTATATACAGATAATCAAACATGTGCATATTTGCAATCCATTAAAGTATCCCAAGCAGGATGGCTCAGTGAGTAAAGGCACTTACTACTAAGCCTTATTCAATCTCAGGAATCCACATGATAGAATGAGAGAAGGGGACTCCTACATCTTGCCTTTTGTTCTCTACACTTGGAGAATGGTAGGCAAATCTCTCAGGAAAGATCAATATCCAGTCCCTTTCAGCATGCATTTCTAGCTTCATCAATCTTGTCTAATTTTGGTATATATGGAATTTATTGAGTATTTTTTGTGTCAATATTCATAGGGAAATTGGCCTGAAGTTCTCTTTCTTTGTTGGGTCTTTGTGTGGTTTCAGTCTAAGAGTTATTGTGGCTTCATAGAAGGAATTTTGTAGTGCTCCATCTGTTTCTATTTTGTGGAATAGTTTGGACAGTATTGGTATGAGGTCTTCTATGAAGGTCTGATAGAATTCTACACTGAACCCATCTGGACCTGGGCTCTTTTTAGTTGGGAGAATTTTAATAACTGCTTCTATTTCTTTATGAGTTGTGGGAGTGTTTAGATGGTTTATTTATTCCTGATTTAACTTTGGTACCTGGTATCTGTCTAGAAAATTGTCCATTTCTTCCAGATTTTCCAGTTTTGTTGAATATAGGTTTTTGTAGTAGGATCTGATGATTTTTTTAATTTCTTCAGATTCTGTTGTTATGTCTCCCTTTTCATTTCTGATTTTGGTAATTTGGATACTGTCTCTGTAACATCTGGTTAGTCTGGCTAAGTGTTTATCTATCTTGTTGATTTTCACAAAGAACCAGCTCTTGGTTTTGTTGATTCTTTGTATAGTCCTTTTCATTTCTACTTGGTTGATTTCAGCTCTGAGTTTGATTATTTCCTGTCTATTACTCCTCTTGGGTTTATTTATTTCTTTTTTTCTAGAACTTTTAGGTATGCTGTCAAGCTGCTGACATATGCTCTCTCCTATTTCTTTTTGCAGGCACTCAGAGCTACAAGTTTTCCTCTTAATACTGCTTTGATTGTGTCCCATAAGTTTGGGAATGTTGTAAGTTCAGTTTCATTAAATTCTAATAAGTCTTTAATATCTTTCTTTATTTTTTCCTTGATCAAGTTGTCATTGAGTAGAGCATTTTTCAACTTCCATGTATATGTGGGATTTGTGTCATTATTGTTGTTATTGAAGACCAGTCTTAGTGTGTGGTGATCTGATAGGACGCATGGGATTATTTCTATCCTCCTGTATTTGTTATGGCCTGTTTTGTAACCGATTATATGGTCAATTTTGGAGAAGGTTCCATGAGGTGCTGAGAAGAAGGTATATCCTTTTGTTTTAGTATGGAATGTTCTATAATCTGTTAAAGCCATTTGGTTCATGACTTCTGTTAGCTTCTCCACATCTCTGTTTAACTTCTGTTTCCATGATCTGCCCATTGATGAGAGTGGGGTGTTGAAATCTCCTACTATTATTATGTGAGGTGCAATGTGTGCTTTGAGCTTTAGTAAGGTTTCTTTTATGAATGTAGGTGTCCTCGCATTTGGAGCATAGATATTTAGGATTGAGAGTTCATCTTCGTGGATTTTCCCTTTGATGAATGTGAAGTATCCATCCTTATCTTTTTATGACTTTTGGTTGAAAGTCAATTTTATTTAATATAGAATGGCTGTACAGCTTGTTTCTTCAGGCCATTTGCTTGGAATATTATTTTCCAGCCATTTACTCTGAGATAGTGTCTGTCTTTGTCTCTGAGGTGTGTTTCCTGCACGCATCAAAATGCTGGGTCCTCTTTACATATCCAGTCTGTTACTCTAAGTCTTTTTATTGGGGAATTGAGTCTGTTGATGTTGAGAGATATTAAGGAATAGTGATTGTCGCTTCCTGTTATTTTCGTTGTTAGAGGTGGAATTATGTTTGTTTGTCTCTCTTTTGGTTTCATTGCAACTAAATTATATTCTTGCTTTCTCTTCTTGTGTTGGAATTTTCCATCAATTATCCTTTGTAGGGCTGGTTTTGTCATGGAATATCTTGGTTTCTCCATCTATGTTAATTGAGAGTTTTGCTGGACATAGTAACTTGAGCTGGGATTTGTGTTCTCTTAGGGTCTGTATGACATCTGTCCAGGATCTTCTGTCTTTCATAGTCTCTGGTGAGAAGTCTGGTGTAATTCTGATAGGTCTGCCTTTATATGTCACTTGACCTTTTTCCCTTATTGCTTTTAATATTCTTTCTTTGTTTTGTGCATTTGGTGTTTTAACTGTTATGTGATGGGAGGGATTTCTCTTCTGGTCCAATCTTTTTGGACTTCTGTAGGCTTCTTTTATGTTTATGGGCATCTCTTTCTTTAGGTTAGGGAACTTTTCTTCTATAATTTTGTTGAATATATTTACTGGCCCTTTAAGTTAGGAGTCTTCACTTTCCCCTATACCTATTATCCTTAAGTTTGATCTTCTCATTGTGTCCTGGATTTCCTGTATGATTTGGCCTAGGACCTTTTTTGCATTTTACATTATCTTTGACAGTTGTGTCCATGTTTTCTATGGTATCTTCTGCCTCTGAGTTTCTCTCTTCTATCTCTTGTATTCTGTTGGTGATACTTTTATCTACAGCTCCTTGTTTCTTCCTTTGGTTTTCTATATCCATGGTTGTCTCCCTTTATGCTTTCTTTATTGTTTCTATTTCCATTTTCAATTCCTTCACCGCTTTGGTTATGGTTTCCTGTAATTCTTTCAGGGATATTTGTTTTTCCTCTCTGAGGGCTTCTACTTGTTTACTTGTGTTTTCCTGCATTACTCTAAGGGAGTTCTTTATGTCTTTCTTAAAGTCTTCCATCATTATCAAATAAATGTGATTTTAAATCTAAATCTTGCTTTTCTTGTGTGTTTGGATATCTAGTATTTGCTTTGGTGGGAGAACTGGGCTCTTATGATGCCAAGTAGTCTTGGTTTCTGTTGCTTAGGTTGCTGTGCTTGCCTCTAGCCATTGGGTTGTCTCTGGTGTTTGCTTGTCTTATTATTTCTGGGAGTGACTTTACCCTGCTGTAGGCCTCCGTGTCAGCACTCTTGTAGAACTATTTTCCTGTTTTCTTTCAGCCTTTCTTGAGAACAGGTGCTCTGATTTCAGGTGTGTCAGCACTCCTGGAGACTGTCTTCCAGCTCTAGGCATGGGCAGGAATCAAAGGCTCCTGCCTCTGATTGCTTGTGTAGGTCCTTGTACCCTGCTGGCACAGTTGGAACTATGCTATTCCCTCTTGGGTCTGGTCTGTGGGCAGAGGGTATTCTCCTCTGACTTCTCAGGAGTATCCACACTTCTGAGGTTCCAGCTCTTTCCCCCATGGGATTTGGGTGCAGGGAGCTGTTTGGCAGGATCAGTTCGGTCCTGGGTGCAGACCAGAACCGTGGGTACCAGCAGCTGTCTATTCTTCTATCCCTGTGTCCAGAGTCACTGTGCAGTTTCCCCTTGGACCAGCGATGTGGGCTGAGGTGTGCAGAGGTAGCAGTCTGTAATGTGTCGGCCTCGGAATGTCCACACTCCTAGGTGGTCTGCCCTCTTCCCCACAGGATTTGGGTGTAGGGAACTGTCGGATCTCATCTGTTACTTTTATTAGCTCTCTCAGATGTCACCATCTCCCTTGTTTCCTTCTTCATTGCTGCTCTTTCTGTGTTTTTAACAGCAGAATTCGAGGTGGGGGGTAATGTGTGGACCTGAGGAGCATGAGAAATTAGTAGGGGGTGGCTGCCCAGCTTCTACATGGGAAAGGAAGTTCAGTAGTGCATCTGATTTTGTCTGAGTCTCTCATGGTTGCTACATAGTATGAACTCAGGATCTTGGGACCCAAAGTCAAATTTAATGAACATGCGTTCTAACGGTAGCTGCTCTCCTCTCGATAGGAACATGACTGCTGTTCCCTGAAATTCACTACCTGGAGACTCCTTGACTTTTAATTCTTGTTTAGGAGAGCTTTTGGGGAGGTAGGTAATGATAGCTGCTTTGGGACAGAGTATCTGGTACACAGCAAAATATATAAAACTTTATCTAATAAGAAAAGTCCCTAGGTTTAGTAAGAAAAAAAACTGCATCTTGAGTTAGAGCTTACATCTTAAGTATTTGCAGGAACTGTGAAAGGTATTTACTTTTACAGCAATGCGAATTACACATACTCATTTGGTATTTATTAGTTATAATCAACAAACTCTTATTTATAGTATATAGGATATAATTTAAATAGTAATTGGAAATCTACAGATTAAAAAAATGCACACTTGTGAGTCTCTCGTGGGTTTGTTGTATACTACAGTATACTGGGACCATCAATCACTTTATTGCCTCTTGTTCCTTCCAAGTTTTTGATTACTTATATAAGCCCCAAAAGGACTCATTAGGCTTGCTTCCTTTCCATTTCCAAGTCCCAGTGCTTAGAGCACTTTTGCAAATAATGATTTGAACTTGGGTAAAAGTTTTCTGAAACATGCTGGAGATCAAACCAATCATCTAATATCAAACATCTCCAACGACAGGACCTGGAAGGAAAATCTACTTCTAAAATATCCATCATGAATTTGTCAAGAGATTATATGGTAATTATACCCCTGATAATGCATCCAAATGACTCAGGAGCTATACATGAATATAAATACACAGGCAATTTAGATTGTACATGGAGGTATGTGTGTGTGTGTGTGTGTGTGTGTGTTTGTGTGTTTGTGTGTGTGTGTATTTATTTCCTATATACCCAGGAATGATATAGCTGGTAGTTAGGTTTTTAATTTTTTGAGGAACCATCATACAGATTTTCATATAACTGCCAAAGGCCTTAATATAAGTCTCAAAATGTTAATATTTCTAAAGGAAATTGTAAGGACTCCCCTTCAAGGCAGGTAGGTAGATATCTTTCTGAAGTTTCTGCACAGAAGAGTAATAGCACGGGATCTAGCCCCAAGAACCAGTAGATGGGAGGGACTACATGGAACTGGAAAGTTTCTATGTAGCAATGCAGAAAAAAAATCAGCAAGCAAACAGCCTACAGAATAAGAGAAAATCTTCACCAGCTATGCTTTAGACAGGAGACTAATATCCATAATTTACAATTAACTACAGAACCTCAACATTAAGGAAATGAAACTGCTAAGTAATAAATAGTTTAATGAAATAAACAGTCCACAGATAAACAGAACAGAAAGAAACACAAATTGTCAATACTATTTTCAAAAATGTTTAACATCTGTGGTCATCAAAGAAATGCCTTTTAAAACAATTTTGAGGTATTACCTCACCTCAGTCAGAGTGGTTATCATGAAGAGATCTTACAACGAATGCTGGTGAGGTGTGGGGAATGGTGTTTTTATTCACTACTGGTAAGAGTTCCAACCAGAAGGAATTAAAATTGGAGACAGCTAGGTAAGTTAAGTCATTGCTGCACCCCTTTAAGCATCTGGGCATGAAGATGTCCACCTATAATCCTAGCACTGGGGAGACAGACAGGCAGATCTCCAAGTATTGCTAACCAGCAGTACTTCTGTAGTCAATGATCCCTAGCTTGTAGTAAGAGACTAGGTCTCAAGAAACAAGATCAGGAGAGACAACTAGAATTGAGGGCATCTTACAGACAAGCTAGAAACCAAAGCACCATGCAAATTTACAGGAATGTTTAAGGCTATCCCTAGCTAAGGCTCCTAGTAATGGGGAATATGGAGCCTGAGCTGGTCATCTTCAGCAATCATGGAATACTCCCAGTGGAGGAATTAGGACACCAACCCAGTCATACAACCTTTGAAAAAAAATGTCCTATCTACAATATGTACAGGGGTAAATGTGGAGCAGTCCAGTTTGAAACCCATGCCTATGAGAAAGAGTCAACCCTTGACATTACCTGGATAGTTTGGAACCAGAGGCAGAACAACCCAGAGACCCAGGATAGAACCAAACACAACTGGTATTCAAAAAAAATCAATGGACTGATCCTCATGGGCATTCTGCTATCCTCATAGACAGGAGCCTAGTATAGTGTATTAGTAGGGTCTTACTGCTGTGAATAGTCACCATGACCAATCTAAGTTTTACAAAGGAGAGCTGTGAATTGGGGCAGGCTTCCAGGTTCAGAGATTCAGTACATTATTAAGATGGGAGTGTGGCAGCATCGCAGTATCCAGGCAGGCATGGTGAGGGGGAGCTGAGTTCTACATCTTTACCTGAAGGAAGCCAGGAACAGACCGAGCATCCCCAGGCAGTTAGGAGGAGGGTCTCCAAGCCCACCCCCACAGTGACATCTTCCAACAAGGCCACACCTTCTAATAGTGCCACTCCCTGGACCAAGCATATATAAAGCATCACATATAGTCATCATTAGATAGGCTTCATTCAGCAAATGATGAACAGAGAGACACACAGCCAAACTTTAGGCAGAGCTCAGAGAATACTGTGAAAGAGGGGGAGAAGGAGTTGTAGAAGCCAGAAGGGGTTAAGAGCAACATAAGAAAATCTGTAGAATCAACTTAGCTGGGCTCATAGGAGCTACAGAGACTGAGTCAACAATTAAGGAGCCTGCATGAGTCTGAACTAGGTTCTCTTCATATATGTTATGTCTTTAAGACTTGGTCTTCTTATGGTTTATCTAACAGTGGGAGCAGGGGCTATTCTGATCCTTCTGGCTACTTTTGCCTCCTACTGGGTTCCCTTATCCAACCTTAATAGGACAACAGGTGCCTAATCTTACTGCAACTAGATATGCCATGTTTTATTAAAATCAATGGAGAACTACTCTTTTCAAAAGAGGAATGGAGAAGGAATGGATGGGATGTGTGGGAGGAAGGCACTGGGAGGAAGGAGGGAGGGGAAACTGGTTAAGATGTAATCTATGTGAGAAGCATAAATAAAAAATCATAAGTTAAAGTTACAAGGGCAAAAACTGAAACCAAAGCAAAGCAAAGCAAGATTGATAGTTCCCGAGAAAGGCACTTAATGCTAACGTTTGACATCCACACTCTTGTGTGTACATGCTCACACAGTGTACAGAAGGAATAACTTTGGATTATTAGACACATTGGTTTTCCTCTCAATAATTCTCCGTGAAGGGACTCTGTCCAGCTTGAGCATGCTGAACGTGGCTATGGCAGGCTGTGCCCTTCTCCCCAATTACCTCTGCCCCACTCAAAACCCATCGATTACCTTCCTGAACCTGTCTCCCAAGGTCTATTGCTTATTTGGCTACTTGCTCCTCCTGAGGCTGACTACAAAGGTCAGCTCTCAAAGTCCAGCCACAAAAGCACCCTTCGCTCACCTAATTAACATGCCCAATTAAAATTAAACACTTCATCCCAGCGGAGGGTTTCCTATTTTACTGTTTTAAAGCACTGTCTTATGTGCCATGTCTGTCTCCTCTCATAGACAGTCCTTTGTCCTTTCCCCTCTCCTCTGAGCAAATACCTCTTACCCCCTCCCTTTTTTTCTCTTCTTTGTTCCTTTCTGCCTCTTCCTCTATCTCCTGTCTTTGTCTCTTATTGCTGCACTCTATCCTGCTGGGGCAAATAAATCTTTGTGCTGAGAACTTGGTCTGGAGCTGATACTTTCCTTTCGCTCCTTACTGAACTAGATTTCTCACCGAATAAAGTAGCTGCAGCCATATATATATAACATCAATGTCTGTCATTGAAAGACTTTGATGCTATCTGGTTGATAGGAGCTATCAGCTCTTTTGATCAAGACAGTCCCTTTGACAGAAAAATTCCTCTAGGCAACAGCAAGAGACAGTTTCCCTCCCCTACCTTTTGTCCATACCAACTTCAAGATGACTCTGATAGGGGTCGTGAGAGCAGGAGATCTGTCTTTGTGCCTGCTCCATTACCTGGGCAGCACAGTCAACCTGGGGACTGCAGGTGAGCTGAGCTGACTCCAAGAGCATGAGCATAGTTGAGCTGACCTTCCCCACCCTTGCCTCTTGCTGCCTACAATAGTTAGGAGAGCTGCCCTGCATGTAATGGTTACAGGTGAGCCATCTCCAAGGAAGTGATCTCAGAAGAGCAGGTGCTGGCTTTGGTCTGCTGGGTGTTATTGCAGAAGAGGGAGAGACATCTCGTCCCCTCCCTCATCTCTTTCCATTTATCGCAGGCTGAAGAGCTGGATGCAGGGGCATGAGAGTGAGAGAACTGGCCCTGGTCTTCACTGCCTGCAACTGGGGAGCCGTCCCTGTACCTTGCCTGGACTGCAGGGTAGAGCTGGCCTTAGTTTGGGCAAGCTACCCTGAGGAAAGCCAGCAGGCCGAACAGCTCAGATACTACTCAGGCTTATATTTAGGGTTTTGAATTAGCCCACCTCAACATCTACTCCATCTGTGACCTGCTGGAGTGCATTGAGGGGTCCTACAGATTCAAAACTACCGGACCTCTATGACACAGTGCAACAACAGGATATCTGAGAGGAGTCCCAACAAGGATCTAGTATGGATAGAGCTGAAGAAGCCAGAGATTTCATACTGGACCAAAAAGTCATTGCAATGAACATTTTTGAGCAAGGAATTAAGGACAAGAGGGTATACTGTGGACACATGGTGACACACTATAACTTCAGCAGCAAAATCTTTTCCCTCTGTTGTAGGGTGGAAGTTATAAGAGTGGAGGGCAGGTACTAGGGGAGGGGGATATGAATGGAATTGGGGTGCACAGTATAAAATTCATAAAATGCCAATAAAATGTTAAGAAGAACAATTAGAACAAAACCTATAAAAAAGTAACTAATATTACATACTTTTTGCTAAAATACTATAAAATAATACCTTTGCATACAATTGTCTAGGTACACCTTCATTATTACTGGATGGTTTGTTTGTGTAGAATTTCTCTCATGCTCTCAAAATAATCCATTCTATGCTTCAAGGCTCATAGCATGCAGAAATATTAGACAGATGTGTATGATACACACATCATTTATTATTTGGGCTTGAGTCTTCTAACAGGCTATGCACAAAACAATACCAACTCAAAATTCTGTATGTCATACTGGAGAGGAAAACATTTTAAGAGCATTTTTATTCTTTTGTTTAATCTATTATTGCCACTTTGCATTACCATGATTTATAAGCTGTTACCTTAGTTACAGGCATTTTTTCCCCTAATTTAGTTGATTCGCAAGTTCATAAAACTAAAACAGAACATGGCATTAGCAAATTAAAGTAAACTCTCCTAATTTCCACCGAGATAAATCATAAACGCTTCCCGTCTCCCTAGCATACGCCTTTTCTTCTATATTTGAAGACTTTGAAAACACAGGAAGAGGAAGGAGCTTTTGTATGTGAGTTAATCATTTCCTTGTTAACCTTTTGCCGTCGGCCACAATGGGATCCATTCTTCATATCACCGCAGACTCGTCAGCAGGAAAATGCTTTTATCTGTGCTGCTTGGCTTTACAGGACTGGAGGGAATTGGCACCACTTGGGAATCATTAAAGAGATAATGGACAAATTATTTCCTCATATCTTCATTCAGACTTCTTTCCCACTAGTGCCCTCATCCTCAGTAAGCATCAATCAGAATTATTCATTAAGCATGGAGGGAGAGAGGGGTGTCCTGAGGGAGACCAAGAAGAGCAACAGGAGTCTGAAAGCAAGTAGGACCAGGCTTACCACATCAAAAGGAAGGGGGGGGGGATATTTCCTGATTGGATCTGTTTGATTTGAAGAGTTTGGAGCTACACAGAGGAGATTCACTTATTTAAAACTGTAAAATTACCGGGGGTATGTGATCTCTAAACCCAGCTAGCAGGAAAGGACTTCCACAGTCGCTTGAGTGTTTATTTCTGTTCTTTTTAGAATGTATTTATTTTCTTGAGACTCTGTGCAGGACGTCACTAGTTAGTCACTAGATTTCAGCATCCGGCTTACTTTTGTTAAAAATTATACTAGATTATTCTTTGAGGCAGTGGAGACTTTACTGGGGAATATTGCTGTCGGGAAGGGAGATTGCACTCTCTGTCTCTGAAACAATAGGCGGGTCTGCAGATAGAGAGCTGGTGAAGAAGACCATGATTACGTCACAGGACTTCACAGTCCAGGCTTAGTGGGACTCTGGCACTAAGCAGCAGTTCTATCTGGTAAGAGTCTTTTCAGTGAGACCTTCCTTAGGCCAGGAGAGGCTGTTGGAAGTGATCAGGCTGCCTGGTCTTTGCTTGTGAATTCAAGCTTCTGTTTCCCAGAGAGCATGTTATTTCCCTGTATGGGCCATGAAATTATGAGGAAGTTTGGAGACTCCCATTTGAAAGCAGAAAAAAAAATAATTATTTTAAAATATCCTGACTCTCAAAGATACTTATTTGAAATATGTAGAGATTTAGCTTAAAAATATACTGTGCTTGAATTTACTCTCACTGTACTCTATAGAACGACGTAAGTAAATTTATATTCCTTACCATGTAATCAGAGCAGTTATTTGCCCTAGATTCTTTAAGAATCTTTTTTATGTATCTTGTAATATTTTACAATTTTTGAACCCTGAATAAATTCTTAAAAATAATTTAAATAACTCATAGCAGAAAGGTTTTTTTTTCAACTAAATGTTATATGCAAAGGGAGCTCAGGGCTCCAGTCAGGAAGAAGCTGTCTGGAAATGAGTCAGACTGAGAAAGCTCAGTTGTTGACAAGTCTCTGTGTCGCACTGTTGATAAGTCTCTATTTCCCACTGGGCAACTATACCCATGATGCATATAATGTTGGATACCGCCGCCCACCCCTTCCAGAAAAGGTTGACTGATTCAGGCTTGCTTTAATGAGCTCTAGAGAGAAACACTTCAACAATAGCACTTTAAAGAAACACTGTCCTGTGCACTTAACAGGCAATTTGAATGTATAGACCACAGTGCACAGTGCTTGAAAACTGAGATGATGGGTCATGCTCACCTTCAGCACTATTGCCTAATGGGAGCCAGGGACTGGGCTAGCCTGAACTCACACCTTCCTTATTGTCATATGGCAAGTAATTCCCCTGACACAAGCATCGAACAAGCCTTACAGATGATGATATTATAGCCTTAGATATTATATTCTACCTGTAATGTCCTACTGTACATGGGAATGATACAAACTCAAGGCTATTGTTACAGTGATGATGAATATTTTCCAATTGGGAATAATTTAGTTGTTAATTTTAATATCCCATAATTAAGCAAGATAATTTAATACTGTATTTTTTACAGAGAAATATAACATTGTAAATTCTTTGCATGAGTAATGAATGGACAGATTATGCATTCTGTTTGCAGCTTTATCACAGCTTTTCTAGGAACTCAACTACTTTTCCCTTCCAAATTTAGCAGGTGGATACACTGTATTTAACTTATAATTGCTGTAGGCTACTTGATAGAACATTAGCAAATGACGCTGTGAATTGAATTTTGAATATGCCATATTAAAAATATAAAGAGGCTTAAATGAGGCCCAGAGTAACAAGGTTATAAATAAACTGCCCACAGTTCTCATGTACATTTGGTAAAGAGACTGGGGAATAGTGTGACTAATCCCCAATGCCCAATTAAAGTTTCTTTAGTAATTTAACAAACGTATGGTGAATGTGCAGTTGGAGATCTATTAAATGAGCATGCATTGCATAGAGAAAATTTATAGCTAAACACATGGAAAGTCAGTGTAGATCTCAAGCTTTTTCAGTGTTTTCTACTCAAATAATTGCAAGAAAAAGAAGAGAAGAGAAGAAAGAAAAAAGAAAGAGAATGAGCACAGTTAACAGGCAAGAGATGGGGCTTCTAGTGAGGGGAATATTTGTAAGGTTGTTTTGGGGGTCCATGTCTGCTCTGCCACAGGACATGGCCACTGGAAAGGCAGGAGGAGGATAGTTGACTGCGCTTACCCCATGCCATCGCTGGGCATGTGCTGGGCTGTAGGGAAGCTGCAGGATACCACTCCTGGGGTGGAGAAGTACAGTCTGAGTGCTGGCTGTGGGGTCCTCAGGTCTGCAAGGAGGTAGGGGTCCTTGGGTTCTCAGGCTCTTGGGCATCCAGGCACTACTGGAAGCCAAAGAAGAACTGAGAATGGAGTGGGGTGCCCACGGACTGGATCTAGCCTGGGGTCAAGGGGAAAAAAGGGCCTCTGGCTGGACCTGCTGGGAAAGTCAGCTTGATGAGTGTAGGCTGAAGGCTTGGTGGTGGTTGTGGCTGGGAGTGCAGAGAGGCCTTCTAAGGGAGATTAGATGGTGTCTCTGTAGGTGAGGGCTTTCTCTGTGGCTTTCCATAGTGCATCACGATGAAAAGAGGCGGTCCATGGCTTTAAGGCATTTATTGTCATGGCGAAAGATGGATGAGTACAATCCTACCCCACTTCTTAGGGTGGGCCTGAGATTAAATAACTTTTGCAGGGAGCAAAGGTTATTGGCTAAGCCTCCAGGCCTTTAGGTATCTTGTTATAATGGAGATCTGTCTTCAGCTTACAGGACCTGTGGTCACATCCTGTACCTGTAGAGAAGCCTGGGGCATTGCCCTTATGTGAGTGATGGTGACCGATGGTGACCGATGGCCACAAATCTACGGAGGACTGTGGCTAGTGATGGGTCCCAATTTCCAGGAAGTCAGGCAAAAAGCTACCATCCCTTCAGAGCTACCTGGGTTTTTAGCCTTAGCTCAACGAGAGGAACCAGGCTGCCTTTCATGGTCCCACAAATCCATTATTAGTATAGCTTAAGCTAATTAGACATGTAAGGATTGCCAGTGAGAGCATATAGATTGTTCTATGCAATCTCTCAGCTTGTTCGCCATCTGTGTGATTTTCATGTGCATAGTCACTGCTCACAGGTATGGACACAGAGAGACACATAAGTATAGAGAGCCTAAGTTACTCTCCCAGCCTTCTGAAATGCTATTTATTGTTCACAATGGATTTAAAGCTGCTTCCCTCCCGGAAGTTGCCTAGGCTCATCCTTTGAGCACTTGCTGCAGCAGCTGCCAGCGAAATGAAACCTATGACTTCCTGGAGAAGCTGTTCTTCAGCCTGCCCTGCATGTGTTTGGTGTTGGTGGAGTTCTTTAAAAGGGTGCAAACTAAAATTCAGTTAAAGAAGATTGCAGGACACGCAGGACAGATGAGTGGTGAGAGCACTTAGAGTCCTCCCGACAAGACTTTGACAGGAAAGATGCTGAGGAGAAAGCAGGCCTTTGGAAGGGCTACATGGGAACAAATATTGGTTGCCCCATAGGGCATGAGAGTACTGTCTCTTCATTTTGCTGGGACCCCAAGACGAAAGTGCTTATTATTACAAATTAATATGAGAGATCACATCCTTTAAAATATGAGGGCATGTAAATTCCTAACATTGTGCTTTGAAACATCTGTCAAGAGGAAAGGCAGCAGCTCTTATCTAACCTGCTCTGCCTTCACTGAAATACCGACTTCATTTTGTTCTTATAAGCCATAGAGATTCCCGTGGAGAGTCTTTCATTTCTGTAATAGTGGATGACTTTCAGTTGGCTTCTGTTTAATTTCAGCAGACTTTCATTCAAATGAACCGCAGCAGAGAGTAAAATAGCCAAATGATCACTAGAATCCTTTTCATTTGGACTTTTCCCCCCTCATTTCTCAAGGACTGTGTTCTCCCTGGCATTATGGGCTCCTGAAAAGTGTATACATTATTCTGTTGGACGTTCTGGCTACTTTATTAGCTTAAACGTGAAAGCAATAAAATGCCTTCTTTTTTCTTAACCTTCGTTTGTGTGAATTGGAGATTTGCAAGGGGGCTATCAAGTATAATTTTAATTAGGATTACAATGGCAAGTGATTATAATGTGATTAATAGCTGTGGATACCTCAGTTTATGCCCAGCAGTACTGTTCTTCATATCTGAACTTCTCAGGGTTGCTATTAATATGATCAATGTGTCTGAAAGGTCCCACTGTGCAGCCTGTGCTCTTTTATCTGAAGTTGTCTAAGGTCTGAGGATACTAAAGAACGTTGCACACATTGTTAGCTAATTCAGAAAGATCAGGCCAGGAAGCTAGATCTCAAGTAAGGGACTGTGAAACTTGCTTAAAAATTTCAATACCCCCTCTCCATTAATTTCTTTGTGTCTGAAATATAGGTCTACTGTGTTTGTGTAGTGAGTTATGCAAGCGATGCAAATGAATTATAAAATTTGGAAGTTATTATTTTGTTTCAGGTAATAAGTGTAACAGCCATCTAAGAATAAAGACAGATCCAATAAACGTGGAAGATTAATGAATATATGAAGCTCACCAAAATTGTAAGCTCCGCTAATTTAACATAAAAGCTGATTGATAAGCATTAAGGCCCTTTAGTTAAGCAAATTAGATAAAAATTAATTTTCATGGCATTTGAGCCACATTGCGATTTGTATGATATGAACAACTTCAAAAGGTTCTTTGCTTAAGTAACCACTGTTAGTTCATAATTAATGCTAACTGATCTTTAGATTATAAAACATTTTAAAGAGCCAATTACTGAAATCTGATGATTTCTTTAACTGTACTATCTCCCAGTGTAGAACTGGGATCAGTAACACTTACAAATTGCTAAAGATGGCCTCATAGGCATATGCGAACCTGCTTGACTTTATTTAGGTGATAGAGATTTGAATTCAGGTTTCCATTCTTGTATGCAAAGTGCTCTTATCTATTGAGCCATATTTCCTGCCCTTCCTCATCATACTCTAAATTTATTGATTCAAATTATTTTATTACTTGTTTATTTCATTGCTGCTTTCTCTACTCCCAGAAGGTAAGCAGTTGGTGGTGTGGATTCTTTTGTGGTTCAAATATGTAGACCCTTATGTGGAGCAAATCTATATGACTACTCATTGAAAATTGAATGACTAAAACCTTCACTTCATAAAAGAAGATAGAGACAGACCTATAATTCCAGCTTCCTAGGGGTCTGAGGTAGGAGAATAACAAATTTGAAGTGTGAACTGACGTTCCTAGATAAGCAAATAAAAAAAGAATCTATGTCAAACCTTCCACAGGTCTGGTCAGCTGATTAAAACTCTGATCGTAGAGAGTTGGAATGTTACAGGTTTGAAAACAGGTTATCTTAAGCTTCTCTTTACCTCCTACCTGTGTCTTTGACCTGACTTTCTATCAAAACCATCAGGGAAAATTATTTTTGCAATGCTTATGCTAACTGAAAAGCTAAGAAGGTCATTTGAGGCTCAAAGGAAGGACTTCAGTGCTTTGCTGTTACCCACCTCCCAGACATTACCACCAGACATTTTTTATTTTATAAATAGCTCTTACTGAATTCACTCTTGATGACCTCATACATGTATATAAAATATTAAGATTACAGTAATCATCATACCCTCTCTGGTCTATCTTTCACCTCAATTACCTTCTCCTTTCACCCTCAGTACTTTTGCTTTTCTCTACAAGTCCACATTCTTGTGTTTTTGTTATGTTTTGAGGTGAACTGACTATAGCCAGGTCTATAGGTTTAAAGCTATTCACTGACAATTCATAACCTTGCCTTGTGATTTTTATTTTGTTGTTACTGTGAAAATGTATGAGACTGTTAAAACATTGAAATGTTGCATTCTCCATAATCTCATCTGTCTTTCTGGGCCCTGACCATTTACATTTCCAGTGTAAATTTGAACTGAGACCTGTCATTTTTGACATCCAGTGGCACAGGCTTTTACACATTACAGAATGCATTCAAGGTCAGTGCAAGCAAGTTTCTCAAACTCTTTCACAGAACTAAAAATCAAAGGATTGATTTTTAGGAAGAAAGAAAAAGGTGCACATTTGTAGAGAGAAGGTTGATGTGAGGTTCCTCTTAGTCAATCCTTATTAAGGGAAGAGAGCTTCACAACCACAGGCTGTCATGGTCAGACCCTTAAATGACCCATAAGAAGGCATAGACTCATAGGGAGCTATAACGTGGCTCAGAGAGGACCAGAGATCCTTCAAGTCTCAGAATGTTAAGGGAGTTAAGACATGAGAGATCACTTTCAGTTCTTGAGAATAGAGGAACTTTTTGACTGGAAGAGGCTTTCACAGGTTGGAGAAATACTTCATGTTATGTGCCTTAGTTAGGCCAGTTTAACACACCACAATTCAGAAGGCACTGATCAAAACACAGGTTATAATTTAACGTAATCTTTGGACTATGGGATGGGGATATAGCTTCAGGAGAGATGAATCCTGCAAATGTGCAGCACAGAACATCTTCTTTGGCTTTCAGAGTTTCTCACCTAATATTTTTATTACCTTTGTGTTTTTGAAATAAAATATAATTTTATCACTTTATTTCTTCCCTTTTCTCTTATTAACTTCCTATATATAACCCTTGGCTTTCTCTCAAATCCATAATCACGTTTTCTCTCATTGCTTTTGTCTCATTTTATATATATATATATATATATATATATATATATATATATATGTTCAAAAATATATAAATACTACCTGCTCAGTCCATATGATGATATTCCTATGTATATAATGTGAGGGATGACTACTTGGCAGAGAAAATACACCCATAAAGTCTTGTCGGCATACCTGTGTAAACAAGGCCTGAACAAATATGACACCAATAGATATGCTAACATAAAAGGGGAAATGTTCATGTGGTTTTAACCTTGTACAAAGAACTACAGACAATCAAAGAATCCAGAGTGTGGGAAATAGTCTTTCCTATAAAATAGCTTCTCAACTAATTATACAACCTAGGCAGCATGTTATTAATTTTATAGAATAACCCAGGAGAGAGATAGGGAGGGAGGGAGGGAGGGAGGGGGAGAGAGAGAGAGAGAGAGAGAGAGAGAGAGAGAGAGAGAGAGAGAGAGAGAGAGAGAGAATGCTGCACTTTTCATGCTACATTGAGATTTAGCCAGACCTCTGGTTGAGAGAGACAGAGAGAGGCAACAAGGCCTCTGAAAGGTCTGTGATCTAACAAGATATAGTTCATAATGGAATGCCTGCCCAATTATAATGCATGAAGTCCTGGGTTTCCTCCCCAGCACTACAGAGAAAAGGAAGACATAGATGGTTACTGTGTTTGTCAGGATGAAAGCCACCGATAACCAAGTCAGTGGTTTATTTACTGTGTTCCCTGAATTGTTCTCAGGGTAAGTTGAGGCCATTAGCTCATTAGTTTTACATTAAGCTTTTCCTTTCTTTTAGGAGCAAGTCACTTAGAAGATTTCTACAGAGAATAGAACCACTATTATGGTAATCTGATCTTGCTTTTCATTCAGACTGGGTTAGGGTACTTTTAGTTCTGTTGCGTTCAGAAGCAACTGAGAAAATGTGCAGTAAGCTCCACAGGCAAAGAATTTCTGTGTCACTGTGTATGCTATGCTGAAGTATCCTTTAATAAACCCATCCACTTATGATAGTTGACTAGTTAAGGAAAACATAAAGGCATCATTTTAGATACAAGGCATAGAGATTTGAATACAAAGCAGACTTATAACTGGTCTATCTGGGGCATCTTTTCATTAGTATGTGAAAGTGAATATGGGAACTGATATATGGAAACTAGTTACACTTATTCAGTGTAATAAAACTGCTTGGAGAGTAACTAAGAAGCTGGACAAGAAGGGGCCTTCAATGAAAAAAAAAATCCCAGAACATTATTCTTGTCCTATTATATGTTTCAGAACGAAGATGCATAGACCAGTGATATGCCCCAGAAACTAAGATTGTTTTTACTATTTCAGGGGAGCCATTTTTTTAAGATTTCTTTTTTTTCCTTTTTTTCTTTATTAACTTGAGTATTTCTTATTTATATTTCGAACGTTATTCCCTTTCCCGGTTTCCGGGCCAACATCCCCCTAACCCCTCCCTCTCCCCTTCTATATGGGTGTTCCCCTCCCCATCCTCCCACCATTACCGCCCTCCCCACAACAATCACATTCACTGGGGGTTCAGCCTTAGCAGGACCAAGGGCTTCCCCTTCCACTGGTACTCTTACTAAGCTATTCATTGCTACCTATGAGGTTAGAGTCCAGGGTCAGTCCATGTATAGTCTTTAGGTAGTGGCTTAGTCCCTGGAAGCTCTGGTTGGTTGGCATTGTTGTTCATATGGGGTCTCAAGCCCCTTCAAGCTCTTCCAGTCCTTTCTCTGATGCCTTCAATGGGGGTCCCGTTCTCAGTTCAGTGGTTTGCTGCTGGCATTATCCTATTTATTTGCTGTATTCTTGGTGTGTCTCTCAGGAGAGATCTACATCTGGTTCCCTTCATCCTGCACTTCTTTGCTTCATCCATCTTATCTAACTGGGTGACTGTATATGTATAGGCCACATGTGGGGCAGGCTCTGAATGGGTGTTCCTTCTGCCTCTGTTTTAATCTTTGCCCAGTGGAGCCAAATTTGATTAACCACGTGCTAACTCAGAAGTGTCTGTGATCCCAGTTTCAGGGGATCTTATTCCCTCTTCTAGCTGATGAGGGCTCCAGGTACACATATGGTGCAGAATCATACATGCAGGCAAAATACCCAAAAACATCAAGTAAAATGAGAGAAATGAGAGGGAGAGAGAGAGAGAGAGAGAGAGAGAGAGAGAGAGAGAGAGAGAGCCTCATGACACAGCCAACAAACCTGTCAACATATGTTCTATCACTGATACTCTGATACTCTCATTGTAGAAAGAATACATACTCCTAATATTGTGTATTCACTTCAACAGTCACATGTGGAGAAATCACACACACACACACACACACACACACACACACACACACTCACTCACTACATACACAGTAATCACTGGGGAAAAGGTGTCTTTGTATATTAAAAGATTTTTGGTTGGTGACATCAAACACTATTATTTAAAAAGTACAATGCTTAGTAGACTGGAGCTATTTCCTCTGGGTTTCAAACGATCACTGGCTGGCATGGAACACAGACCACTGCAATGGTTTAAGGTATAATGCATTGGTATTTTCTCTGTCAACATCTTTTTGTTGGGAGGCAGGTTACCTGATATTTCTTGCTATACATAGTTGCATGTGGTCTTGTGTGATGTAGAATAACCAGGATGTATGAGTTGGTGTAAAGTTGCGACTTCTATGTTGAGCTTATATGATTTGTCACTCTTGTTACAGTGAGACTTCAGTGGTGCAATAGTTTTTCAGTCACTCATGCTCCCATACTCATGCTCCTATGACTCTAATACATTTTTTCATTTACCTACTGGAATCAGATTAAATTACTTCTGTGATTTGTCAGGTCCCTATCTGGAATAAAGAGACATTTCTTTATGTCTTCCTAGAGAGAAAAAGCATATCACAGAATGGTAAAACTTATATATCACAGATACTAAATTTGATTAGAAAAAAATCAGATACTTAAAAACTAATATTATATAATATAATAGGGTAAGATCTAAATAGTTATGATGCCATAATGTTTATAATGTTACAAAAGTGATAGGAGAACTGCATAAGAGAAGAATGATAGGGATTAGAATATATAGGTCAAAATTATAGAGCTAAAGGGCCACAAATTTAAAAGGAACAACTTGAAAATATTGTGTCTAATTTGGTTAGAAAGTTGAGTTGAATTTATGCCACTTTCATAGACTGGACATTCTGTGAATTTTATGTCTGCAACTGACATGAAATCTGACTTGTGTTTTCAATGTTTTGCCAGCTCATCTGTAAGCTGATAAGTTCCAGAGAGCTACAAAAAAGGGGGGGCTGTTCTCATAAGGAATGTGAGGAGAGTTTGTTGAGCATCAAGATGTCAAAGATATTTAAGACAAAGTCCTTGGTGAGCTGGAAATATAGAGGAAGGAAAGGATTCTAATGAGCCAGAATCTAAGTTCTGGTCAAATGGAGAGAACTGAGAGCAGAAGGCACTGTGGTACTAGTGCCACATGCTTGGCTATCTGTGATTTAATTTTATTATTATAATTATCATTTGATATTTGCACTTTGTACATGTTTCACACAACTGCAAACTTCAGTTGTGGGTTTGGGGAATTTTGGTGTAAATAATGCTATTGGATTGTGAGCAATTGAACAGAATGGGGTGTGTAGAAGCAAACAATGTCCATGTCAAAGAAGTGAGGTTTTAATTAAAGCATAGCAGTAGAAAGACTTTACTGAGCATGGATATATATATATATATATATATATATATATATATATATGTATATATATATGTATATATATATGCACATATATGTATATACTTTTAGAGTGAATATTGGCAGATTAACAGTAAATATAATGTATGAAGAAAACCCTACAATCATATGGAAAAAGACAATAGACATAGAGCATGGGGATTGACCTTTGATTTCTTGTATTTCTGTTAAAACATCATGTTTAGGCAGCTTGATCCAAATTCTTGGTAGAGTAATAGAAATCTCCAGTGTAGAGAGTAAAATCAATACAAAGTGTATTTAACATGTCAGCCATGATCTTTGTTTTCTCTAGCTAATTAAATATTCCCTTATTGTAGTTGGAAATCTGACATTTTAAAAATTATTGTCAGCACTTTGTGATACTTAGAACTCCCTGAGATCTTCTGTGGGAATGTTTTATAATTTCTACTCACAGATGCATTGTTCTTGTTCAGTTGGGTTTTTATAGAATAGTATGTGCTGCCTCTGGTGAACTCTCTGGATCTAGATATAAAATAAAACATATTTGAGCATCGACCTAGGGTGAAGGAGGAGTATGTGCTGGGGTATAAGACAGTGACTAGAATTAAGTTAAATTTCAGAGGTACATTTAGCTAGAAAAAACTTCCTGAATATTAAATCTGAACTATTTTTGGAAAGCAAGACATTTTAGGATTCAATTAAGGAAACAGAAGCTTAGTTTTGAAGTATCTAATGAAAGGGTTATTATTTTCACATTGTCATGACAATAGAAGTTTATTCAAAGAAATTGCACTGGACTACAGAAAGTGACATTATATAAATGTACAAAAATATGTTTCTTATACTTAATTATTCTGGGAGGAGGCACTTGAACTTTCTTTAGGAAGTAGGTTGTTTCCAGAAGTTTTTTTTTTTTTTTTTTTTTTTTTTTTTTTTTTTTTTTTTTTTTTTGCTGAAGAATATTTTAGTTAGACCACATAGATTTCAGAGGAAAGCTAGCCAAAGAGCAACTCATGGCTCCAGCTGTATAGCCTTGTCTGGCATCAACGGGAGGAGTGGCCCTTGGTCCTGTGAAGGCTGTATGCCCGAGTGTAGGGGATTGCCAGGTGGGCAGGCAGGAGAGAGGGTTGGTGGGTGGGGGAGCACCCTCATAGAAGCAGGAGCAAGGAGAATGGGCTAGGTTCCTGGAGGGGAAACCAGGAAAGGGGATAACATTTGAAATGTAAATAAAGAAAATATCTAATAAAAGAAAAGGAAAACTTCTGGTCTTCATCTGTTCACAGAATTAAGGCTGTTTCACAGCCCTCCATACCCAATACTCTGCAGAGAAAGCTGATCTCCTAGAAGTACTCTCACTCATAATATTAAAGAATCACAGGCCCATAGGAGGGACAAGCAACAGTCAGAGACAGCAAGACCAAGTAACATCACAGAAAACCAGATGGTGAGAGACAAATGCAAGAACTTAAGCAACAGATACCAAGACCAATTGACATCATCAGAGGCCAGTTCTCCCACCACAGCAAATAGTGGATACACCTACACACTGGAAAAGTAGGATTTGGATTTAAAATCATATCTCATGATGATGCTAGAATACTTTAGAAGAACATATATAAGTCCCTTAAAAGAAATACAGGAAAGCAGAGGTAAATGAGTAGAAATGCTTAAAGAGAAAACACAGAAATCCCTTAAAGAGTTACAAGAAAGCACAACAAAACAGGTGAAGAAATTGAACAAAAACATCCAGGATCTAAAGATGAAAAGAGAAAAAATAAAGAAATTACAAAGAAAGACAACCCTAGAAATAGGAAATCTAGGAAAGAGATCAGGAGTCATAAATGCAAGCATCACCAACAGAATACAAGAGATAGACGAGAGAATCTCAAGGGCAGAAGATAAAATAGAAAACATTGACACAATAGTCAAAGATAATGCAGAATGCAAAAAAAAAACCTCCTAAGCCAAAACATCCAGAAAATCTGAGACACAATGAGAAGACCAAACCTAAGGAATATAGGTGCAGAAGAGAGTGAAGATTCCCAATTTAAAGGGCCAGCAAATTTCTTCAACAAAATTATAGAAGAAAACTACCCTAATCTAAAGAAAGAGATGCACATGAGCATACAAGAAGCCAACAGAATTCCAAATAGATGGGACCAGAAAAGAAATTCCTCCCACCACATAATAATCAAAACACCAAATGCACCAAGGAAGGAATATTAAAAGCAGTAAGGGAAAAAAAGTCACGTAATATATAAAGAGAGACCTATCAGAATTATACCAGACTTCTTAACAGAGACTCTAAAATAAGATCCTGGGCAGCTGTCATACAGACCCTAAGAGAACACAAATGCCAGCCCAGGCTACAACATCCAGCCAAACTCTCAAATAGCATAGATTGAGAAACCAAGATATTCCATGACAAAAACAAATGTACACAATATATTTCTACAAATCCAGCCTTATAAAAGATAATAGATGAAAAATCCTAACAGAAGGAGGGAAATTACACCCTAGAAAAAGCAAGAAAGTAATCTTCTTTCAACAAACCCAAAAGAAGAGAGCCACACATAATTCCACCTCTGACAACAAAAATAACAGGTAACCACAATCACTATTCCTTAATATCTCTCAACACCAGTGGACTCGATTCCCCAGTTAAAAAAAAAACATAGACTAACAGGCTGGATACATAAACAGGACCTAGCATTTTGCTGCAGAGAGGAAGTGCACCTTAATGACAAAACAGACACTACCTCAGATTAAAAAGTTAGAAAATAATTTTCCAAGCAAATGGCCCCAAGAAAAAAGCTGGAGTAGCCATTCTAATATTGAATAGAATTGACTTTAAGACAAAAGTTATCAAAAAGGACAAGAAAGGACACTTCATACTCATCAAAGGAAAAATCTACGAAGATGAACTCTCAATTCTTAACATCTATGATCCAAATGTAAGGGCACATACATTCATAAGAGAAACTTACACATTGTCCCACACACAACACCCCCTTTCAACAATGGACAGATCATGGAAACAGAAACTAAGCAGAGACACAGTGAAGCTTTCAGAAGTTATGAGTGAAATGGATTTAAGAAATATTTATAGAACATTTCATTCTATAGCAAAAAAATACCTTTTCAGCACTTCATGGTACCTTCTCCAAAACTGACCATATAATCGGTCACAAATCAGGCCGCAACAGGTACAAGAAGATGGAAATAGTCTCAAGCATCCTATCAGATCACCACGAACTAAAGCTGGTCTTTAACAAAAAACAAAACAAAACAAAAAAACCAAAAAAAAAAACACCAAAAAACAGAAAGCCTACATATACATATAAGATGAAAAAATACTCTCTCGATAACTTGGTGAAGGAAGAAATAGAAAAATCAAAGACTTTTTAGTATTCAATGAAAATGAAGGCACAATAGACACAAACTATGGGACACAATGAAAGCAGTGCTAAGAGGAAAACTCATAGCTCTGAGTGTCTCCAAAAGGTAACTGGAGACAGAATACATTCGCAGCTTGACAGCACACCTAAAAGTTCTAGAACAAAAAGAAGCAAATTCACTCAAGAGGAGTAGAAGGCAGGAAATAGTCAAACGCAGGGCTGAAATCAATCAAGTAGAAACAAAAAGAACTATGCAAATAATCAAGAAAATCAGGAGCTTGCTCTTTGAGAAAATCAACAAGATAGATAAACCCTTAGCAAGACTAACCAGGGGGTTGAGGATTTAGCTCAGTGATAGAGAGCTTGCCTAGCAAGCGCAAGACCCTGGGTTCGGTCCTCAGCTCTGGAAAAGAAAAGACTAGCCAGAGGGGGCAGGAGAGAGAGAGAGAGAGAGAGAGAGAGAGAGAGAGAGAGAGAGAGAGAGAGAGAGAGAGAGAGAGAGAGAGAGAATCCAAATAAACAAAATCAGGAATGAAAAGGGAGACATAACAACAGAAACTTAGAATACCCATAATACATTCACAGACCCTATAAAGGTCAGGAAGAAGGTAGACCAAAATGTGGATACCTTAGTCCTTCTTAGAAGGGAGAACAAAATACTCACAGGAGGAAATACAGGTTCAAAGATTAAATTGAAGTAAAGGCCATCCAGAGATTCTTCTATCTGGGGAACCATCCCATATGCAGCCACCAAACACAGTCACTATTGCTGATGCCAAGAAGTGCTTGCTGACAGGAGCCTGATATGGGTGTCTCCTGAGAGGCTCTTCACAGTCTTATTGATATAAATTAAGGATGAGGATGCTTGCAGCTATCCATCAGACTGAGCATGGGATCCACAGTGGAGGAGTTAGAGACAGAAGTGAAGGAGCTGAAGAGATTTGCAACCCCATAGGAAGAACAACAATATCAACCAACCAGAACTCCAGACCTCCCACATACAGTGGAACCCACGGCTCCTGCCACATATGTAGCAGAGGATGGCAGTGTCTGGCATCAATAGGAGGAGAAGCCTTGGTCCTGTGAAGACTTGTTTCCCCAGTGTATGAGAATGCCAGGGTGTTGAGGTTGGGACTGGATAGGTGGGAGGGGAAGCATCCTCATAGAAGCAGGGGTAGGGCAGATGGGAGAGGTGGGAACCAGGAAAGAGGATAGCATTTAAAATGTAAATATGCTAAATATCTAATGTATAAAAAAAGACAAGAAAAATAGTGAATAGAATTTTTGCCTACTTACTGAAGAATTATGAGGTACATTCTCAAGACAAGTATGAAAGTCAGCTAGCTTTAATGACAGAAAATGCAGGATGAGGACACCTTGGCTATTGGAGTATCATCAGAAGAGCTGGGAGCAAGGGCATAGTCTGCAGTGGGCATTGGTGAGATGCATAGTCAGTTACATCTGCAAAGGAAGGTCCTCAAAAGACATGTTTTCCTCTTTGCATTCAAGAACATCTTAGAGCCTTTTTATAAGAGGGCTGGAGTTCATCTCTTGCCCTGTATTAGTCTCGTGAGCAGTCTAGTATGAGTCCTGGAAACCTGGGAACCAGAGATCTTCATGTGAATTCTTGGTGCAACTGTCCTGAAGACTTTGCATGGTAGATTTTGTTTGCTCATTTTTGTCCTTCCATACTATGCCATGTTCAAGGGATAACTAATCAGAAAATGCAGGATTCTGCGTGCTCACTATCCTTGCCAATTTGGCAGTAGGAGAATCTTGCTTTGCCTTCCTTTCTCCTTTGAGATCTCCTCCTGAATACCCTCAGTGACAAGGGTCTACCTTGAGACTATTCTAGCAGCCAGACCTGACCCCTTGAGGTGTACTAGTGGGCAAGCCACCCTCGAGGAGCTCCAACTGCCAGGGCTGGTCTCTACCCAAGACTTCCTTAATGTCTCTAAAGGCTAGTCTCTAACAGCTGTAACGGACATTCCCAGCAGAGGCAGCCACAGTCCTGGGTTTTCCCCTGTAGTAAATCTCTTTAAGTGACTTTCTGGTATTCTTTTCCTCCCAGCTGCCAGAATACCGTTCCCATTTGAGATTAGTGACCAACTTACACATGGTCACTCCAAGGTTTCATTGCATGTCTTCAGATATTGATCTCTTTTTACTTGACTTCCTGAGTGTGTCTGTAATTTCAATCTTACATGCCAGTTTTCCCATTTTTAAATCTAAGTTTTGTTTTTTGTCACAGAGGCTAATCACACCAGTAAAGTTTGGAATGGTCCACATACTGGATCAAGCCATTAGTATATTTTGTTTTAGTCATCTCTGAAATGGTCTTGAATGGGTTGTAAATGAATACTTCATGCATGTTCTCTGACTCACTACAGTGTATTTTGTCTGTGTCTGTACAGTAGTTAAGCCTACTGCTCAATGTCAAGCATGATTTATTCTAAAATATTTTTAGGACGATTCAATGTTGATTCACTTTTCTGATTCTTATGTTTTAAAGTCATGACTTATTTTTTAAGTTCTATTAATTCATAAAGAATAGAAGAGTTTCCAAGTTTCTGGGAATCCTGACAATAACACTTAACTGGCTCACAATATGAGATGAACATTGGGTCAATATGCCACCCATTTCAAAAGTCTTTCCACAGAGAATTCAATTAATTACCTTCAGATGTTTTTTCTCCAATATAATACAAATGAAAATGAATAATATAGATTTTCTTCTCCTCATTTTTCTTCACTTTGTAAGATGTTTTATTCTTGAATCCTATTCCGTTATTCATAAAATATATTTTAAATTTATTTTTACAGTATAGTAAGTTTTCTTCATATAGAAACCATTAATAGTAATGTATTAAGTGAACACAAAGTAACAGAAACATTAAGAAAACAGAGGATCTTTGTGGAGATGTTTTAGCTTTCTTTCCCTGAAAGTCACATATCACTTAGTGGGCAGTGTTCATGCTAATTTGATTAATGGAATCTGTGGTGATCATGAACACTGAATGGTAACATCATCAAAAAATGAACAGAATATTTTCTTCCACTATACCAAAATAATTTTGGAATATTCCAAATACATGTATGTAGAAGATGATATATTTCTGTGTACAATAAAAATCAGAAAAAATAGAAATGTGTGATCTAAATATCAAAATCGCCACAAAAGCTCTTTAACAATTTAAAAAAGCTTTAATTAAATTCAAAAATTAAAGAAAAATCTTAAAATATGTATTTGATTACACTGAGTATTAAGAAGTTGGAGGAATGAATTAAAATTTTAGACATGTGAAAAAAAACTACTTGTTTCAATTTGTGCCTTGTCAACCAACTGTCTGCAAAGTTGTGCAGAACCAGTAAAACAGCAGTTAGATTATTGGTTTTCAAACCTTATACATTCTGTTTCCCTGGGCTCCGGATGGGGACTCATATTGTGAAGTAATTTGATTTTTCTAACAAAAGTTTTTCACTGCGGCAGTAAAATACCAGCATTAATATGGTGTATACATCAAGAAACCTTTGAGGACATATGGTACACACACCCAAGCAATGAGCAGATATGGATATTTCATGCACCACCCTTTGAGGATTCATGGAAAGTAACTGTTTATAATGTATCATATGGATAATACTATCAGCGAAATGCTCATCAATTTCAAATCCTGTAGAAGCGAGAACTAATAACACAGCTTGGATTTGGTTGTAATTTTAACACAAAAGCGTTTGCTGTCATTTGTGCCAAAAATAATTTTATGGTATACCAATTAAGCTAGAAGGAAAAGACAAGACTGTTGAATTTTATTTACATATATATATTTATATGCAACGTACAAAAGCATTTAGGACAAAATCGTGATTCCTAGAACCTGGGAAGGTGTGCACGGAGCACTGGGCAATGTTTGCTGAAGGATGAAAGTTTAATGAGAGCTTTTTGACATATTCATATCTAAACATCCTGTAATATGAATAAACATGTGCAATCTTTGTGCAATAAAAAAAACTATTGCAGAAGGAAATAGGTAAATATAAATAGAAACCACTTTTCTCCTATAACACGAACTCTAAAGCATTTCCCACACAAAGCTATGTTTTCTGCGACTATGTTCATGTGTTTTGAGTGTTCAACATCCACTCCTCTTCTAAGTGTTTTGAGTGTCAATAGATTCCAGTTGGGAAACCTGTGTCGAGGAATATGAATGTAAACCTTTGGTTAGACCAATCAAAAAATGCCACCTTGGTATTCATTCAGAATATGGGGTTTGGATGTTTCTTGCTCTTGTTTTCCAAACGTTTCTCCTCTCCTGGGGCCTTGTACACTTCCACATTTGACTTTGACTGTCTTTCTATACCCATTTTCTTTGGTTTAATGTGTCCCTTATTTAATTGCTTTAACACTCTTTTGAGGTCTAATAAGAACTACTGCTATAATTAAATATTGTCAATGGGAAAATTTAACAGAGTGTAATAGGACTTTCCCCTTAAAATGACAATTTGGAATTCAGTAGGGACTCCTGTGAAGAGTGCTTTCCCTAGCTACAAACCTGACTCCTTTTTATAGTTTCTCTATTCCTGACTCTGTCTTTTACTCATTTGTCCATTCCTTGGCATTAGCATTTGATTCCCAACTTTCTTTTCGTACTTTCAGTTTACACAAAAATATGCTTCCAGAGGAGAATAATTATAAATAAAATCAATTCAGGGTTCTAGTAGAATATGTCAGTGTGACAATGTTACTCAGATGTTAATAAATATATGAATTTTTGTGTGTTTTAAATTGTACTAAAATTTATGGCTCAATATAACATTTTTTCATTTTATGTTATTCTAGTTTTTTAAAAATTCCCATTAAATACCTATTTTAATATAAATATATGCTTACTTCTATGCATACTTATGCATATATATAGTTAGATATGCAAAAAAGATTTTCTCTCTTTTTCCATGCAGTTATTATAGTATTATTGTTATATAGTGCTAAATTTCATGTAGAATTTATAAAAGGCATTTGGCATATTCACCACCTCCTATTCTTTTCCTGTAGTCTGGCTTCCTTCCCTGATCTCTACTTCTTTCCTACTGTGATGATTAGCCTCAGTTGTCAGCTTAATGAGATTTATAATCTGCTGGGAGACAAGCTTCTAGGAAAGCCAGTGGGGGAATATCTTGATTAGGGCAATTAAGTGATGATAACCTGCATATTATGGGTTGCACCATTTCTTGGGCTGAGATCCTAAGCTTTATAAAAATGAGAAAGGAGACGTGAACACATGTGTTAAATATTCTTTAATTCTTGACTACACGTGCAATGTAAGAACTACCTCAAGTTTCTTAATCTGTGAATTCTCTATAGAGACTGCCTATACTTATATAGAGACTATTTCTGTCTATACAGATACTGTAAGGTAAAATAAACCTTGTTTCTTTGATTAGAGTCTCTTTTGTTTTAATGTTATATATGTACACGTGCAGAAATTTTGTGTGCGTGCATGCGTGTGTGTGTGTGTGTGTGTGTGTGTGTGTGTGTGTGTGTTGCCTATCTACGAAGAATTCGGTGGTGAACTAATAAACATTGGAGAGCTGAAATTAGTCAGGAATAGTGGTTCACATATTTAACCCCAGAACTTTGGAGGCAGTAGAAGGCAGATTTCTTCAAGTCCAAGGGTAACCTGGTTTATATAGTGAGTTCCAGAACATCTAGAGCTACATAATGAAAACCTGTCTAGAAAAAAGAAATAAAAAACAACAAAAGCAAAACAATAATTAAATTGGATTAAATGTGTACCATTAAGAGTTTCTGGAAGGGAGAAACACATGAAAGGTCTTGGCCTTGGTTAGACTATCCAGATGCTTATAGCATTTGGATGCAGAATAACTTCCTAAAGTGTTTTGAAACCTAGCTAGCGCCTAAGCTTCCAATTGGGATTCCTTATGCTCTCTAACAAGGCTCTGTGCTTCTTTAGTCTCAAGTCTGTTCTTTGTCTGAGGCCACAGGGAATTTATAGAGGATTATTATAACTCATCATTTGGTTCAAAAACTTTCATTTTTCATTTGCTTTTGCTTTTTCTGGGTTTAATTTAGGGTCTGTATTTATTTAGATCCCATGCCTAGTCTTAATGCATGCATTAATTATACGGATATGCTGTTGGCTATTTTTAATTCTTCATACATAATTGTCTATTTATTGATCAATAGTTATACCCATAAAGAATTTCTCATCAGAGGATTACTCCATCTGTGTACTGGGTAGAACACTGTAGACATAAATATTATATGTCCACTAGGAGGCTATCAGTACATGCTTCAGACATAGAAGTCAGAATTTTCTTAGTTTTGTCTAAATGTTTTACTTCACTGCACTAAGATCTTGTAGTCAGAGGAAGAAAGCTGCAGAGTAAGAAAACAGATAGGTATGTGAGCCCAGCCTTGGCCTAGTACTTTAACTTTTCACCCATTACTCCCAGCCACCTTTATCTTATTTAGGGGGGAAGACAATACTAGGAAACATGCCTTAGTTTCATTAACCTGTCATATAACGACTGCTATTATGATCCTGGAAGCTGTCAAAACAATTATATGGTCTGAATCTCATTTCTTTACTGGTGTTATTTTTAGGTTCACCTCAATGGGTTCCTCAACTTGATCTTTTCTAAGTTTATGGTATTCATTTGACTCATTCTGGTTCGTATCTCTTTGATCATCTTAAACTTTCACATAATGTGTTATATTCCTCTAAGTTCTGCACATGCCTTTTTATTTTAAATTTCATAAAATCTTTAAAATATTAATTCATTCTGATATGATGTATTCTTGAATTTCTAAAATGTGCATAAATAATGTTCATCTGTTGATCATATATTTCCTTTCATTTTATATTTTCTAAGTGATTTGCTTCATGTTTTATATTTGCTCTTTATTTCTTAAAAAATAATATAATATAGTCTGATCATGGTTTGGATTACTTCCTCCAACTTCTCTTAGATACTATCCAACTCCCCTCTCATTCTACCCCACCCCATTTCTCTCTCTCTCTCTCTCTCTCTCTCTCTTGTTAAAAAAGATAAAGAAGACAGAAAAATGTTTAAACAAAGCTATATGAGATTGCATGTTTACAAATATACCATTGAGTTCATTTTCTATTAAGCATCTTGCTAGTTATAGAGCATACCTTTAAGTGTGGTTATTATACCCATTGAAACTCCATTAGAAAAAAGTAATTTTTTTTCCTCTGCCAGTGTGTGTCAAATGGAGATATCTTCTTGGTTAAGGTTGGTGTTTGTTTCCACTTGCCCACCTTTTGACTGGGGCCCTGTCTAGTTTGAATCTGTGCAGGCTCTGTGCATATTGCCATAGTCTCTGTGCATTCATACATGTATTCGTCCTGTTATATCTGGAAGGCATCATTTCCTTGGTGTCATCCATCCACTCTGACAGGTATAATCTTTCTCTCCCTCCCCATCCATATGGCTTTCTGAGCCTTGTAGGGAGGGGTTTGATGAAGATATCCCATTTAGAACTGAGTGTCTTGAAAGCTCTCACTTTCTGTATTTTGTAAGTAATAGGTCAGTCTTCGTTCCCTTGTACTGCAAGAGATAGCTTCTCTGATGACTGTTGAGTGAGGCACTGATCTATGGGGTCACAGAATTTTGTTAGAAGTCATTTTTATTATGACCACCACAGTCATATTTGGTTTTCTCCTAGGTCCATGACCTATCTAATCTTAGGATTGTGGCCATGGATTTCATCTCCTGAAGTGGACCTTAATTCCAATAAGGTAGAAGTTGGTTACTCCCACCAAATTTGTGCCACTGTTGCACCAGTATATAATGTAGGCAGGTCACCATTTTGGACTATAAGATTCAAAACTGCATTACTATTTACCTTTTTTCTTTTGTAGTATGTACAGTATATTCTAGTATTAAGTACACTAGTCAGTGTATGGGATCTATAGTTCTCTGTGTTCAATGAAATATGTGAATGTTGTCTTCAGTGATTTGTGATGATTAACATTACATTTAAAGTTTATAGTTACTATGCTTGAAAGACCCAGAAGCTTGTGTGTGTGTGTGTGTGTGTGTGTGTGTTGTGTGTGTATTTTAATTCAGTAGTGGTGAATAGACATTTATTTAATGAGTAAAGAATCTATGACTGGTAAAATGGCCCTCTTTATAATTTTTATATTTTGAATTACTGATAGCTTATACTGAGTGGGTTTGGTCACAGTTTAGAAGTTGATTGCTTGTAATTTAATAAGATAAATTTATTTTTTAGATGTCATTATAGCTAATATTGTTGATCACTTAGTTATAGAGCATCCTTTAAATCACTATATCTTATTTCCTCATATTTAATTTAAAACCTTAAAAGATCAGAAGATAACATGCAAAAATATTCATTTTATTATTTTGTTGTCAAATACTCATTTTGCTTTTTTATAACATGAATTCAATAAGTTAAAGTGGATATCTAAAATTATTTGAAATTACTGATAACACAAGATTAATAGGAATCTCTAAGAATCTGAGTAAAGAAAGACTTTCAGAGGATCAGGTTAGATGTCATGATAACCAAAGCTGAATGCCTAGTGAAGTGTTTGAAGATGATAATGATGTAGACATGACATTTTGTAGAATCTCCAAATGTTACTGAAAGCAGGTAAGGTGATCAACTAATTGGATCACTTCTTGCAATGAAATGCCATAATTTAGACAACAGGGGCCCTGAGGTGTTCTCTGTGAAATACTGTGACATCCTCCAAAAACATTTCAAACAAGCAATAAGAAACAAAAGTCTTTGGAGATAGTATAGGTGCACAGCTTTTATCTTCTTTTTTAGATGCAGTTCATATTTTGAACTGGAAGAAACTTAAAGGACCAATGCAATTTTTATTTTCATCATGTGTATGACATTAAATTTTATTGATGCTATCAAAAGATCTAAAATGACTCATCCAGAAGACTTACAATTTGTTTCTCAAGGGGTCTTACAGGAAAGTAATTAGTATAGACAACTTTCTGAATCTGAATAACCACTACAATTTAGAATTCAGAGTATCTCACTTTTATATCCACATCTTTCTAGATATTTTTAGATTATATTTTAGATTATACTCCTAGTATATATCCCTCATTTGGTTAGAAGTCTTTGTCATCAGTAAGAAATGTGCTACCAGGCTATAGATATGAGTCAGTGGCTCTAGATGCCCAGTTTCATGACCTGATCTCCAGTCCTGTGACATCCACTATAGGACAGAAACAACTCCCATGATTTTCTCTTCTGAGTTCTGTACTAGCACATGGGCATTTCCACATGCACATGCACACACACACACACACACACACACACACACACACGCACACGCACACATGCACACATGCCCATGGGCACATGCATATACACAGACATGTATATGCATACCTACATGAACACACACATGCAGTCATCTCCCAAAAGTAAATAAGTGAATTGGTAAAAACATATTTGCAGCATGTAGAATAAAACAACTTGTGATATGTGATGAAAATGGTTAATTCTCTTAGAACTTTCATTATCCTAATGATAACATTGTAATAAGAACACATTAAGAACTTTTTATATACTGAGGCTTGGTCCCAGTTGCAAATTCTGTGCATGGGCAATGGAGTCAGGAGTTGGTGATGGTACTTCAGTCTGGTTATTGTTACCACATTCAGCATCATATCTAGACCTGGCATGCTCATCTTGTGCGCAGACCTAGTCTGATGAGTTACCTGAATCCTAGGCTATCTGCACCTATCTTAGTGCCCTTATCTCAGAACATTAGTCCAGTCAGGTTAGTGTTTCCTGGCTCAGGCCCACTACCTGATGCTTGTAGTATGGCTAAAGACAAGGTCAGAAAAGAATGCCTATTAGTTTACACTACTTTAGAAAAAAATTCCATTAAGTCATCATCTGTGACTCATTTTATACATCTGCGAATTACTTATACGCCTTATTATTTTGGCAAAGTATGACCTTGAATACATTATAAAATATTTGGAAGCATTACCACTGAAAATCGTGTTCAATTTACATTTGTTTTAAATATATTACATAAAAAACTATTTACAATTCTGTTTAATATAAATATAGAAGAAATGACTCCAAGTGGTTTGCAAAAACTCATTACAAAATATTTTAATGGTTTAATTTTAGTAAATGTAGAATAAATTTAGTAGCCTATATTATATTGTATCATTGATAATATTAAACTAACCTTTTTATTGTGATCCATGGCTTAAATGATAGAGCTTTAAAATGCATAATTAAATAGACACAGGATCATGGAGCATTCTTATTAGGTAGTTAAGTCTCAAATACTCTGAAGAGTTCTGACAGTTTGTTTCTGTTTTTTAAAATTTCTATTTAATACTTTAGAAGCCAGAATATTTTTTATGTTCTTAAATTATAATATGGATCATCCTGAATATAGATGTAAAAAGTTTAACTATATCCTACTAAGTCTTGCAAAATAAATCTTCATATTTACAGACTATGATTAAGTAGCATTTCTGTCATGGAATCAAATATGTTGGCATTTGTGAAACTGGGTATGTGTTATTCAATACTAGTATAAGGATGAGGTAAATTATATGATAATTTTAATCCTAAAATGAAAGCATACAATGGATTAGGCATTATATATTAGTAAATAATTGATTTGGTAGGTACATTATCAAGTATTTGATAAATTACAGAGGTACAGTAAGCTTTACACATGGTTAAGTCACACTTATGCTCTAGTTGCACTTCATACAGAAAAATAAATCCAAATAGTTTAAATATTTTAAGGTGGAAAATACCTTTAAATGATTATTTTTTCTAGAGGACACAAACATTTCCATGAATGCTAAAGAGAGATTAATTTCTGAAAAGAAACAGATTGAAGTTACATTAAAACAAAAATTTTACCCAGTAATATTGCCATAACTCCAGTTCATATACATTAAATAAACTGGGAAGGAGATTATGCAAGTTTCCATGTAGAATACATGAAAAATTCTTAAAATACATAAAAGAAAATAATAAGTAAACTTTAAATGAACACAATATAAACAAGAAATTTACCAACATGAACAAATGGTAAAAATAGACTTTAAAATGTTGAATCTGAGTAGTGACAATGGACAAAATAAACAGTTCAGAAAACTAATACCTTTCTGTGATGCATCAGTTAGGATCTCTGGGACCTGACATTTAGTACCACTTCAACATTCACAAATGTTTTAACTATAACTGAGGTCCTGTTTTAGGGATTAAGGGACTTTAAAAATGTTTCTCGAGGTAATATTTCTATATTTTCTAAATTTCCATGGAACCTCTTAACCAAATCATGTACTTGTTCCACATGAATGTCTTGTTACTTGTTTCATGTGTATGTGCTGTCACTTGTAGGTAGGAAGAGGTGAAATGACATATATCACCTCTACTCTGTACCTTTTCTTTATGCACTCTTTCATTAAATACTCCCCATTGAAAAGCAAGTCCTATTTAATTCCTCTTTGCATCCCATTCTTTTCTTATAAAGGCAGATATATTTGCGTAAAATTAAGTAATAAATGGAGAAAAGAAGCAATGATAGCTGAGGAAAAATGAACATAAAATAGCATTACATTTATGACATGAGATAGACTATAAGCAAGAATAATACTGTACTTTATTTAAATTATACATGTTGCTTGAAAGAGCAATGTCATGTGATGCTAAGACTATGTCTGCTTTTGGAATTCTTTGTGATTTAATGACTATTGGAAGCTTCAGTAAAAATAACTCCATTGGAGAAAGTATGTTAATTATAGTCAAGGATGATGGGCAGGACTGAATGTTAATTAGTGTTGTCAATTAATGCAACTAATTATTGAGACTGAATAGGACTTGAGTGATGCATTTAGGTAGTTTTACCCTTAGTTCTAGGTTACAACTACTTCTGTACTATGATATATTCTTGAAACACTTCTCCTTTTGTCAAAGTTATAACACTAACCTTGATGATCAGATGTATTTGATTGTGAAATGGAAGTCTCCTCACAATATAATATTTATTACAAAGAACTGGTCAGGAATCACCTGGATTAATCTGCTCATAGACTAAAATTTCTGTGGTAAGCAGTGAATAGCCTTGTTGGGGCGCCAGTAGAAGGGGAAGCCCTTGGTCCTGCCAAGATTGGAACCCCAGTGTAGGGGATTGTTGTGGGGGGGATAAAGAGGGAGGATGTGGAGGGGAACACCTATACATGGGGAGGGGAAGGGGATAGGAGGCTGATGGACAGAAAACCAGCAATGGGAATAACATTTGAAATGTAAATAAAAAATATCCAACAATAAAATGGAAAAAAAAAGAATTATAAAGGACTTCTCAATAGAGACTATGAAAGCCAGAAAAACTTGTTCAGAGGTCATGCAGACTCTAAGATAATACAAATGCCAATCCAGGCTACTATACCCAGCAAAACTCTCAATAAATATAGATAGAGAATCCAAAATATTCTAGGACAAAACCAAAATCAAATAGTATCTATTTATCAATCCAGAACTACAGAGGGTCCTAGAAGGAAAACTCCAACACAATGAAGGTACCTACACCAAAGAAAAAACAAGACATTAAGCATCTCAGAACAAAGTGAAAAGGGGAGGACCACAAACACATAAAGTCACCTACAAAAACAAAAATAACAGGAACTAACAGTCATCTGTCTTTAATATCTCTCAATATTAATGGACTGAATTCACCTATAAAAAGACATAAGCTAACAGACTGGATGTGCAAACAAGATCCAGCATTTTGCTTCATACATTAAACAAACCTCAGTAACAAAGACAAACACTATCTTAGAGTAAAGGATGGAAAAAGGTCTTCCAAACAAATGATCCCAAGAAACAAGGTGGAGTTGCCATCTTAGTATCCAAGAAATTAGACTTTCAACCAAAAGTTATCAAGCTTGATGAGGAAGGACACTTCATATTCATGAAAAGGAACATTGAGAAAGTCTCAATTCTGAACATCTATGCCCCAAATGTAAGGGCACTCACATTCATAAAAGAAACTTCACTAAAGCTTAAAGTACACATTGAACCCCACATAATAATAGTGGGAGACTTCAACATGCCACTCTCATCAATGGACAGGTCATTGAAATGGACGCTAAACAGAGAAAGTGAAACTAATAGAAGTTATGAACCAAATGGATTTAACAGATATGTATAAAATATTTCCCCTAAAACAAAAGAACACACTTTCTTCTCAGTACGTCATGGTACCTTCTCCAAAATTGACCATATAATCAGTCACAAAACAACTCTCAACTGATACAAGATGATTGAAATATTCCCAGGCATCCTATCAGGTCACCATGGCTTAAGGCTGGTCTTCAATAATAACAAAAATGACAGAAAGGCCATATATACATGGAAGTTGAACAATTGTCAACTCAAGAAAGAAAAAAAGCAATAAATTAAAGACTTTTTTAGAATTTAGGAGGTCAAAAGGGTACAAATAGGAAAGGAAGAGGTAAAAATATCACTATTACAGATGATATGATAGTGTACTTAAGTGACCCCAAAAGTTCCACCAGAGAACTATTAAGGTGATAATCAACTTCATCAAAGTGGCTGGATATAAAATTAACTCAAACAAATCACTAGCCTTCCTCTAGTCAAAGGATAAACAGGCTGAAAAAGAAATTAGGGAAATGACACCCTTCACAGTAGTCACAAATAACATAAAATACAGTGTAACTCTAAATAAGCAAGTGAAAGATCTGTATGACAATAACTTCAAGTCTCTGAAGAAAGAAATTGAAGAACATCTCAGAAGATTGAAAGACCTCCCATGCTCATGGATTGTAAGAATTAATATAATAAAAATGTCCATTTTGTGAAAAGTAATCTACACATTAATCCAATCCCCATCAAAATTCCAATTCAGGGGTTGGGGATTTAGCTCAGTGGTAGAGCGCTTGCCTAGCAAGCGCAAGGCCCTGGGTTCGGTCCCCAGCTCCGAAAAAAAGAAAAAAGAAAAAAAAGATGAACAGAAGTATTAAATGATGTATCCAGATTCTTTTGCTCATTTTCCCTTTCATGTTCATATAAGAGTTATATATTGCTAAAGACACACAAGTTTGAGTTATGAAATATAATGAAATTCATTTGGTACAGACCTGCCTATATATTTACAAGCCAGATTTCACAGTGCTAGAAGGTGCTGTGCTTGTTGCTAAAGGAGAAAAGGAATGATCGACTATACTCAGATATGAAGCCTGGCCTAAAAAGTTCAAATGACCTAAGATACGATCCACAGACCACATGATGCTCAACAAGTAGGATGACCAAAGTGCAGATGCTTCAGTCCTTCTTAGAAGGGGGAAGAAAATATTTATACTAGGAGATATGGAGACAAAGTTCAGAGCAGAGACAGAAGGAATGGCCACTCAGAGCCTGCCCCTCCTGGGGATCCAGTCCATATATATACAGCCACCAAAATTAGGCAATATTGATGAAGCCAAGAAGTGTATACTGACAGGAGCTTGATATAGCTGTCTTCTGAGAGGCTCAGCCAGTACATGACAAATGCAGAGGTGAATGCTAGGAGTCAACCATTTAGCTGAGAACTGAGTAGGTGTCTCCATTAGAGCAGTTAGAGAAAGTATCAAAGGAGCTGAAGGGGTTTGCAACCCCATAAGAACATCAATACCAACCAACCAGAGCTCCGAGGTAGTAAACTACTACCCGAAGAGTACATATGGACAGACCCATGTCTCCAGCCTCATATGTAGCAGAGGATTGCCCTGTTGGGCACCAATGGGAGGAGAAGCCCTTGGTTCTGCCAAGGTTGGATCCCCCCAGTGTAGGGGAATGTCAGAGCAGGGAGGCAGGTAGGTGGATGGTTGGGGAGGTTGGAATACTCTTACATAAAAGAAAGGAGAGGAGGATGTGATAGGGGGCTTATGGATAGGAAACCAGTAAATGGAATAACATTTAAAATGTAAATAAAAATAAACAATAAAAATGAATTAAAGAAAAGAAAATATAAAAATAAAAAATGAACTGATAATGGGATGGCATGAAACTGGAAAGCTTCTGTAAGGCAAAGGGCATAGTTAATATGACAAAATGGCAACTTACAGCCTGGGGGGAAAATCTTCACTAACACCACATCCAATAGAGTGTTAATATCCAAAATATATAAAGAATGCAAGAAGCTAAACACCAAAAAAATCAAACAACCCAATCAAAAATTGGTATATAGAACTAAACCGAGAATTCACAACAGAGGAATTTCAAATGGCTGAGAAGCACCTAAAGAGATGTTCAAATTTCTTAGTGATCAGAGAAATGCAAATCAAAATGAGCCCAAGATTCCACCTCACACTAATCAGAATGGCTAAGATCAAAACCTCAGGTGACAACACATGTTGGTGAAGATGTGGAGAAAGAGGAACACTCCTCCATGGCTGGTGGGATAGCAAACTGGTACAATTGCTCTGGAAATCAATTTGGAGGTTCCTCTGAAAATTGGAAATAGATGGCCCTGAAGTTCCAACAATACCAACTCCTGGGCATATACCCAAAAGATACCCCAACATGTCACAGGGGCATGTGTTCCACTATGATCATGGAGGCCTTATTTGTGGTAGCCACAAACTGGAAACAATCCAGATGTCCTAGGACAGAAAAATGGATACAGAAAATATGGTTCATTAACACAATGGAGTACTACTCAGCTATTAAGAATGAGGACATCCTGAGTTTTGCAGGTAAATGGAGCTAGAAAATATCATCCTGAATGTGGTAGTTCAGACCTAAAAGGACATGCATGGTATGTACTCACTTATAAGTAGATATTGCCATATATATATATATATATTATATATATATATATATATGTGTGTGTGTGTGTGTGTGTGTGTGTGTGTGTGTGTGTGTGTGTAATACCCAAGATGCAGTCTACAGAACTCAAAAGGTCAACCAGCTGAAGGGCCCAAATGAGGACACCTCAGTCCCTCTTGGAAGGGAGAAGGAAATAATGACAAAGGGGGAGGGAGGGGAACTTGATCTGGTATTGGGTGAGGGAAAAGGACTAAAGCCCTGAGGGCCAGCAGAAAGAATGGAAACAGACAACTTCAGGATGTAGGAGGTTAGGAGAACCCGACAGAATGTACACAGAGATCTGCGGGGTGAGAGACTCCAGGACTCAAAAAGAGCGACCCTAGATGAAATGTTCTACAGTGGGGAGAAGGAACTTGTAGAGCTCACCTCCAGCAGACAGGGCAGCATGTGAGCGATGTGGTTGCCATCTCACAGTCAACAAGATGAATGAAGCAAAGAAGTGCAGACTGACAGGAGCCGGATGTAGATCGCTCCTGAGAGACACAGCCAGAATACAGCAAATACGGAGGCGAATGCCAGCAGCAAACCACTGAACTGAGAATAGGACCCCCGTTGAAGGAATCAGAGAAAGAACTGGAAGAGCTTGAAGGGGCTCGAGACTCCATATGTACAACAATGCCAAGCAACCAGAGCTTCCAGGGACTAAGCCACTACCTAAAGACTATACATGGACTGACCCTGGACTCTGACCTCATACATAGCAATGAATATCCTAGTAAGAGCACCAGTGGAAGGGGAAGCCCTGGGTCCTGCTAAGACTGAACCCCCAGTGAACTAGACTGTGGGGGGGAGGGCGGCAATGGGTGGAGGGTTGGGAGGGGAACACCTATAAGGAAGGGGAGGGGGGAGGGGGATGTTTGCCCGGATACCGGGAAAGGGAATAACACTCGAAATGTATATAAGAAATACTCAAGTTAATAAAAAAAAAAAAAAAAAAAAAAAAAAAACCTCTGACCCACAATCATTCGAGTCTGAATGAACTGCAGGGGTGAAAATGGAGAACAGCCTGAGGAAAAGAAGGTCCAGCGACAGGCCCAAAATTGGGATCCAGCTCAAGGAGAAGCCCCAAGGCCTGACACTATTACTGAGGCTATGGTGCACTCACAAAAAGGGACCTATTGTGACTGTCCTTTGAAAGACCCAACAGGAAGCTTAAAGAATCAGACACAGATATTTGCACCCAACTAATGAACAGAAGCTGCTGACTCCTGTGGTTGAATTAGGGAAAGGCTGGAAGATGTTGCCTGGAGAGGAGGGCAACCCTGTAGGAGGACCAGCAGTCTCAATTAACCTGGACATCCAAGGTCTCTCAGACACTGGATTACCAACCAGGTAGCATACACCAGCTGATATGAGGCCCCCAACACATATGCAGAAGAGGATTGCAGGGTCTGGGTTCAGTGAGAGAATATGCACCTAACCTTCAAGAGACTGGTGGCCCCAGGGATTTTAGAGGTCTGGTGGGCTGGGTGAGATGAGGACATCCTCCTGGAGACATGGGGGGCAGGGAGGAGTTATGGGATGTGGAACATTTGGAGGGTGGACCAAGCAGGGAATAAAATCTGCAGTGTAAAATAAATAAATAAATAAATAAAATAAAAATAAAATACTTCTTTTTGAGATTATAATATAATTATAACCTTTGCTCTTTCATTTCCTCCTTCAAAACTCTTCCATATACTTCTTGCTATCCTTGAAATTCATGTCTTCAGTCTGTATACTATTACTCGTATGCATGTTTCCAGGGTTCTCAGTTGGTAATAGACAAGCAATTGCTGTGCTCTTCCCTGGGAAGACTTTTCTCCTGTTCTCAGCATTCCTTACTTGTCTGTACTTCTGTGCTGTTGTTTTCCTTGTTCAGCAGTAATATGGCTTCTGAACTTTCTAGGAGTCACAGTTTTATAGCAAACTTTCTGGTTTTCTGGCCTTTATAACCTTTCTATCTCATCTTCTACCATGTTCTCCATGCCTTGGGTATAGGAGTTGTTTAGTAGAAGTATCTATTGGGTTCCCCATGGGAAATATTTATTTGCAAAAATAAATAAATATAAAGTATAGGCTGTTTAGTGCGACTACTGATCATTCTTTAATCATTAAAAGCAAATATATTTAATTTTGTGAAGATTTCATTTATTTTGTCAGTATTTATATTATGTCCTGTTTTATCATTATTTAACATATATATGTATGTATATACGTGTATGTATGTATATATCAAATGAATAAAACACAAACATTTCTAATACTTGATGAAATTTTCCAAATAACTTGTAAAATGTATTATATTATCATAGGTAACAGTAGATTTAAAAATTTGGCCAACATCTTTCTTTAATTTATTCAGCAAATGTATCTCTAGTCAAATGTTTGCCTGGCTAACAAATAAATAATACTTAATAAATATTTAATTACTTACGCATGTCATTTACAATAGGTAATGTGTAATCAAAAGATGCTAAAAGAATTACAACCATACAAATTACACATTTTAATATGGTACACCAAGCCAGGATTATGTTATATAAATGCCACTTTCTTTTTAAAGATATATCATTATTTTTCTCTTCATATTTTGAGATTATGATTTTTTATTGGTTATTTTATTTATGTACATTTCAAATATTATCCCCTCTTCCCAGTTTCACCTGCACAAACTCCCTATCCTATCCCTATCCCCTCTGCTTCTGTGAAGGTGTTACCCTACCTACCTAACAACTCCGAACTCACTGCCCTAGCACTCCCCTATGCTGAGGCACCTAGCCTCCACGGGACCTAGGACCTCTTCTCCCATTGATGCAGATAAGGCAATCCTCTGCTACATATGCAGCTGGAGCCATGGGGCCCTCCATGTGTACTCTTTGGTTAGTGGTTTATTTCCCGAGAACTTTGAGGGTTTGGTTGGTTGATATTGGTGTTCTTCCTGTGGGCTTGCAAACCGTTTTAGCTCCTTTAGTCCTTTCTCTAACTCATCCATTGGCATCCCGGTGCTCAGTCTGATGGTTGGCTGCTAACATATACATCTGTATTAGTCAGGCTTTGTTAGAGCCTCTCAGGGGACAGCTATACCAGGCTCCTGACAGCAAGTGCTTCCTGGTATCAGCAATAGTGTCTTGGTTAGGTGTCTGCAGATGGGATGGATCTCTGCGTGGGGCAGTCTTTCCTTCAGTCTCTGAATTTCCTTTAGACAGGAGCAATACTGGGTTAATATTTTTGAAATGGGTGGGTGGCCCCATCCCTCAACTAGGGATGGTGCCTAACCACTGGATATGGTCTCTATAGGTTCTAGCTCCTCTCTCTCTCTCTCTCTCTCTCTCTCTCTCTCTCTCTCTCTCTTCCTCCCTCCCTCTCTCTCTATATATATATATGTATATGCATATGTATATGTACATGTATATGTATATGTATATGTATATGTATATGTATATGTATATGTATATGTATATGTATATATACATACATACCTGTTGGGTCCTGGGAGCCTCCTGCTTTCCTGCTATCTGGGACTTTATAGTGGCTTCCCCCAGTTTCCCATCCCTTACTGCTACCTACCTCTGTTCAATTTCCTGACCTTCTGTACTTCTCCCCTACCTCCTCTTACAATTGATCCTGCTCCCCTTCCCCCTTTTTCCTTCTTCTCCTCTCTCCTTCCAGGTCTCCCCATCCACCTCCCATGATTATTTTCCCCCTTTTAAATAGGACTGAAGCATACACATTTTGGACTTCATTCTTGGGATTCAAATGGTCTATGAGTTTTATGATGGGTATTCTCGGCTTTTTTCCTAATATCTACTTATCAGTGAGTACCTGCTATGTATGTTCTTTTCTGACTGAGTTACAACACTCAGAATATTTTCTAGTTCCATCCATTTGCCTGTGAATTTCAGGAAAGCATTGTTTTTAAAAGCTGAGTAATACTTCACTGTGTAAATGTACCACATTTTCTATATCCATTCCTTTGTTGAGGGACATCTGAAGCAGTTTCCAGCTTCTATTATAAATAAGGTGGCTATGAACATAGTGGAGCATGTGTCATTGTTATATGTTGGAGCATGTTTTGGGTATATGCCCAAGAATATACCCAAATAGAATAGCGGAGTTTTCAGGTAATATTATGTTTGATTTTCAGAGGAATTGCCAGACTGATTTCCAGAGCAGTTATACCAGCTTGCAATCCTACAAGCAATGGAGCAGTGTTCCTCTTTCTCCACATCCTCACCAGCATCTGCTGACACCTGAGTATTTGATCTTAGCCACTCTGACTGGTATAAGGTGGAATCTCAGGGTTGTTTTGATTTGCATTTCCCTGATGACTAAAGAGATTGAACATTTGTTTAGGTGTTTCTCAGCCATTAAAGATTCCTCAGTTGAGAATACTTTGTTTAGGACAGTACCCCATTTTGTGGGTTGATGTCTATTCTGGTGAAGGCAAGCACAAGATAATGCAAGGCTTGTGATTGGGCAGTGAAAAAGAAAGGTGGGCTGAGAATTTTAGAGTCAGGACAGAGAGTGTGGAGAAAAGGAAGGACCGAAGGTAGGGAAGAGAATGATGACCCAGACCCATGTAGCTTTAAATAGCCACAGGTGGCTATGAATATCTTATAAAAATGAATAATTATAAGACAATTTGTGTTATCTATGTGAGTAGTTTATAAGACGATATCAATATTAATTGTCTCTGAGTTTATTGTGTAGATGTTTTGTGGGGTGAGAATTTACTGATATAAATTTGATTGATAAATTAAAAGCCTCTAGAGTTTTGATTTTGATGGATTACAGGGATTTGGGACAGCTAACCACAAGGTAGACGGTTATTATGTGGGGATGACATGACAGTGACCTGCCATGAGAACTTAGTGAGATGGACAGTTGCTATCTCGGATGGTATTCCTTTTTATTATTTAATGCTGTACTATTTTAATAGCGTTACTTGGTTCTCTGAAGTTTAACTTCTTGAGTTCCTTTTACATATTGGATATTAGTTCTCTATCAGATATAAGGTTGGTAAAGATCTTTTCTAAATCTGTAGGTTACTGTCTTAGGGTTTTATAGGTCTGAAGAGACATCACGACCAAGGCAACTCTTATAAGGAGAACATTTAATTGAGGCTGGCTTACAGGTTCAGAGGTTCAGTCCATTTTCCTCAAGGAAGGAACATGGCAGCATCCAGGTAGACATGGTGCAGGCAGAGCTGAGAATTCTACATCTGCAACTGAAGGAGGCTAGTGGAAGACTTGATTCCAGACAGCTAGGAGTAGGTTCTTAAAGCCCATGCCCAGAGTGGTTTTATTGAATAAATTAGATAGTGTTCCTTGTGGTTCTATTTGGTGGAATAGTTTAAAGAGTATTGGTACTAGATCTTCTTTGATGGTCTGATAGAATTCTGAACCAAGTCCTGGCCTATTTTGGGGGGAGTGTGAGTGGGAGACATTTAATAATGGCTTCTCTTTCTTCAAGGGTTATGGGACTGTTTAGATTGTCTGATCCTTCTTTAACTTTGGTACCTGATGTCTGTCTAGAAAATTATCCATTTTATCTAGATTTTCCAGTTTTTCTGAGTATAAACTTTGTAGTAGGACCTGATTATTTTTCAAATTTCCTCAGTTTTTGTTGTTATGTCTCCCTTTTCATTTCTGATTTTGTTAATTTGGATACTGTCTCTGTGCCATCTGGTTAGTCTGGCTAAGGGTTTATCTGTGTATATATATATATATATATATATATATGCCAAGATTTCCATATTCATAATGCATTATTACTCCAGCTCTAGTAAGCTTTATTCTGACCCCTGCTTCACAGAGTACTTTTTAAAAACTCATTTGTTTATTAGAGTACATTTAGATTGAATTTAATCTTAGTTATTGAGAATGAAAGGTACTGAAGTGCATCAACATCTGAAAAAGTTTGTTCTGGATGTCACTTCCCCACTTCTTATCTTTCATCCTTGGTAACAGTTGTGCGGAAGGTATCTTGTGGTAATTTTGTTCTACGTTAGTTAACATTGGGTGTTTCACATATCATGTCTTCATCTATCCTAATTATTTGTTCTGTTTTAAATCAGAATATTTATTTTTCCCCTTATTTAGTTGTCTGAGTTGCTGTATATTTTGGATAATAACCTATTGTTAGATACAGTGTTTCTAAGTATTTTTCCACATGCAGTCTTTTCAGTTCATTGCTTGCTTCCTATCTCACACAGAAGCTTCTTAGTTTGATGGGATTCTGTTTATTTACATTTAATTTTGTTTCCTGTCCTTTTGTAGCTATGTCCCAAGCCCTTTTGCACATTAATGTAATGAAGATTTTCTTGGAGTAGCTGGCTATTATTCAAACAGAAAGTGCATGCTTTCTTTTTTTATCTTGCCTGTGACAATATTTCTTCCAAATTATATTTGTGCAAATGTATTAGAGAAGTTCCCGAGTGTTCTTTGTATGCAGCCTTCAGATGGATTAATTCCAGAGATATTGCCTTCTAGTTGTGGTAAAGATATGCACCAGCTGCTGTCATTAAACTTTTCAACTGCTTGTAACACTCCGCCATAGTATAGAGTCATAGCAATTTAATAACATTTCTAGGTCTTTTATCCTTAGAACTCACAGTAAAAATGATTAAGTGCCAACACAGAGAATCTGGGAGACAATAGAATCCATTAATTATATAGTACTACTCAAGGGGAAAAAACAAACCCCAGCAACAAATAGACTTAATAGCAAGAATCCAGAAGGTATAGACTGCAGTACAGAGAAGCTAGACAGAGGAATTAGATTACACTGAGCATTAGTGATATAAAACACTCTGCTTAACTGATAGATTGTAGGACTTAGCCAGACAGGTAAGCCCTCCAGCTTTCTGGGCTTCTTTCCAGGTCTGCACCAGAGGATGTTCAGAAGCCTTTATTCTAATAGCTCAGTAAGTGATAGTTACCTGGTGTCTTAGGAACACAGTTGAGAGCTGCTATGGAGCTAAAGATGATTATAATGGCACCTCAGAGAAGATTGGGCTAGTACACTGATGCCCTATGGGCCATATACAAATTTGCCCTATGGGACCAGGCTTTACAGAAGTCTTAAAAATAGAATCAAAAGAAAGCAGATAGAGCTAAATTCACCTAACTTGAAAAGTTTGGAAATTCTTTGATTGCCAGTACATTCTTTGATTTGAAAACACTAAAAAATACACGGTACATTTATGTATTTGTGTCTCTGTTATAGACATAGCCTATGTGAAATTTCAAATCATGATTTGATTAAGAAAAATAGCTACTGAAATTATGATATGCTTTTGTGCCTCTTTTACTTTCCTTAAATCAGTGCTGCAATTTTATGTTAGAAAAATGATTAAACATGACTCATAGAAAAACTTTAACATATTTAAGTGTGTAATTATGATAGAAAACCATTCATATATATATATACATATATATACATGTATATTGAATTCAATTTATATAAAATCACTACATGATCATTAAATAAACTTGGTTATTACCAACGATCTGAGCAAACAAAATAAGTGTTTTGTTATCCCAAGGGTTATGCTGTCTGAGTGATCATTTTCAGTGTATTTAAAGAGTGAGATTTGCAGGAAGAAATATTAAGAACACTTAGTTGGTTCAGCTAGAAAATGGGACTTGGACTGAGACAGAGATCCCCTGGTCACACATCACAGGGTTTTCTCTGCTCTAAGTTAGAACACATAAGATACGAGTTTTTAGTACGTTCAAGAAATATATTTACAGACTGAACACTCAGTGTAAAGTTAGGGAGGGACTTTGAAATCTATGCATTTAGTATTGAGCATATATATGTTAGTGTATGCTCTTAACTATACATTTCTATATTGGGTGTCTGTCATTAGGAGAAAGTTTAAAGAGAAAGAATATTAATTTAGTATATGATACATTTAGTACCAGATACTTTAGACAAATTACATTATATCACTGAGTTTAACTAGAGGAGAAGTTTTGTGGGTAATGTGGTTTAAAGACTTAGAAGTGTGTTTATATTCCTTCAGCTGGCGTAACACAATTCTGTGTGTCCCAGGCAGAGGCAACATATACTGTATTCTCTATTTTTATAAGCAACAGTCATGCAAATTATTGATGTTACACTAGCTATAGAAGTAAAGTGGAAATCTATTGATGTGAATGTGAATACCAAAAGAAGGAAGGCAATACAAGGGTAAGGGTGGGGAGGAGGCCATTGAAGAGATTGGTGTTCTTCCTTGTCAATAAAATGGTCTGAAAGTCTTGCTACAGTGGTCCTTGAGATTTGTTTCTCCCTGGATTGGTTTAAGAACAAGACAGGGTGAACTGATTTCATATATTATTATCAGTGTCCAATATTTGGTACACACTTGTTTCAGGGTACAGTAAAAGGTATTTGTGGCATCTGAAAGTCATGAAATGAAATTATTACCTAAACCACAGGAAAAGTTAGGAATAAGTGAGTGAATTACCTATATACTACACTTTCCAGTTATCAATTTCAGATTGGTTAGTTGAGAGAGAGAGAGAGAGAGAGAGAGAGAGAGAGAGAGAGAGAGAGAGAGAGAAAGCTCCCTTATAGGTAATTACCAGCAGTATATCATTTCCTTTCAGTTTCCTAGACTCTTAAGATTTATGAGCACAGCTGAATAAGCCATCACATATGCATGGCTATTGCAGATATAATGCTTTAAACATAATGTTTTAAGCTAAAACTCTTCCAACTGGTTTATTTTCCTTGCTTTATTTTTATTAAATTGCTCAATAAACTTACAATGGATTCTGAAGCATATGCTTCTAAATATGTTGAAAAGTACTGAGGACATTCGAAATTGCTCAGGTGGAAAGAATCCATTAAGTTGTCTTTAAAATCAGTTAAAGCAAGGAAAACCCAACATTTTAAAGCAAATGACTGTCAAGTATTTTGTTATATATAGCAATTATAAATATGCTTACCTTAATCCAATATCTTAAAAATGCTTCCCCTTTTTCTTAAAACATAAACTCACTATGCAGATAGTCTCAAACACAATATATTCCTCCTGCCTTCATGGGCTCTGTTTTTACAAGTCAACATTTTTTTAGCCCAGTTCTGTTAGCAGAGCTTGTAAGGATCCAAAAAATAGGTACAATACTTCTACTGATTTCAAGCTGCTCAGTTAAGACCAGCATATCATGGGGACATGTTCTTATGAACAATCCTTTTGTCCTCACTTTCTCTTAAGAAATATCATCAAGGCCTTGTGGGGAATTAAATGACAGCAAACTGGCATACATTGGAGAGAGTCACAAACTGATGATGTGTATTGGTGAGAGTCAACCTTGATTCAGTACAGGAGTCTTTGGATGTTAAACTCCAATCAACTGTTTCAGCAAATATTGATGATGAAGCATCTTAGGAGTTGTCCATGCTCACAACTTAGTCACCTGCACTCCACAAAGGGTGTGCACATGTGTGTGACAGTGGAAAGGATTCTCAAGGCATGACAAATAGAGATTTTTAGGACTATCAGCACCAAGAAAAACCCCAGAGGGCTCCAAGCATCTTCATGCCTTTTCTCCTAGTCTTGTTTAGTTTATAGAGGTCATCTGATGTTATCCATGAAATTAATTAAAAATGAACTATCAGGAAAGAATAGTTGTAAGAATTCAGCATGCCTCTGTAAGCATTTAAGAAACAGACAAACAAACAAAAAGAAACAACAACAACAAAAAGATGGCCTTGAATACAAAACAATTCTCAGGTCACAAACCTGTGAACCCACTTACCTTCCCACACAGCTAGGATGCCTGGCCGGGGTTTATCAGGTTTGACTTGCAACATGATTTTAACTTCTTGGTTATGTTCTGTACATGGGTAAATAAAGACTAATAAATTTCATGTAATATTTGATAGAGGAACTGAGACATATGGCTTGTCCAGATCTCTTTCCTAATTCTACATTAACAGAAAATCCATACAAATATTTGTCATTTGAAAAAAAACACCCAACCTTGTTCAAAATGTAAACTATGGTAATATTTTAAATGTTTACATGCAATATTTTCTTTCAGTAACCTCAACTAGGCACACTGGCACTATTCTTGGTTCCCAGCGTAGGTGAACGAATACCACACAGAAGAATGATTTTTCTAAGGTCAGAGAAGAACAGAGCCTTTGGATAAAGCAGAACACCTGCTTTTACACACTGCTGTGATCCAACTTCCTGCTGTTTGAACTGCCTCCTGGGTGGATGAACTCCTAGACTCCTTTCATGCCTTTAATGGTCTGGGTCTCACATTAGGCTAACCTGTGTGCATATGTCATCTTCCTGAGTGCAGGAAGAATAACTCAGGTGTGTTTTTAACTCCTGTGGTATCATCTGTATGTCATTCATTTTGCACTTGATGAATGAATAATGAAGGATTGGATTTGTGGGAAAGTTTCAGCAAAAAAGAAACTTAGGAGAAAACCATACTCAGAGTAAAAGCAGCTCTACGACTGTCAGATGGGCTATTGTCTCAGGCTATTGCTAAGGTAAGATGACTTCCCAAATGAAGATCATAAAGTTTGAATAAAATGTCAAAATAACTAATATTATATTGGATACACAAATAAAATCTATCCTAGATGTTCAGATATTGGCTAATAGAAGCTATTTTTGTTATATAATACACCAATTCATGATTTGATTTATAATATGAAAAAGTGGAAATCATTAAATTTTCTGAGTGATGTGGTTTGGAAATGAAAAAAGTAAAAATGAAAATAATTCATAAAGTATTAGTATTAGTAAAGAATTATACTATTTCTAAATGTTTTACTTTTGATAATTTCCCAAAGTAGATAAGCAAATTATATTTACATTTTCATTTATAGAGATAAGAAGTTGAATTCAAAAGGAGAGATTAATTCTTATGTTTCGATTCACCTTTCTCCTAGGTTCTGGGCATCTGAACCCAGGATCTAATGTATACACAACCATCACTTTGTGTAATACCTCCCTAGCCTTCCTTTACTTTTAAATGGTAATATTAATTCAATTTTTGAAAATATACTGTAAAGACAAAATAACTCTGCAAGCTAGTTTAAATTTTGCTGTAGGTTTTGAAGTGTGGTTTTGAAAGTATTTAATTGTTCATAACACAGTTATTTTCTTTGTTCCTACATATTCATTTTTAAATTATTATTATTTCCCTTCTGTTTTGACATCTTTTAAGGCTTATAGTATTTTTTAGAGCACTTAATGTTATATGTTTGCATTTTATTTCCTTTGGTTGGAGTTCTCCATGTTCTGATGCCGTCAGTTTGGTGTCTTATGTTTGAGGATTATTTGGAAAACCAGCCCTAATATATCTTAACTAAAACTCTTGTGATATTAGATCATAAATTATACTTTCAGTGCCCAGCAGAATTTTGACTCTGGCCTTAACTTACCTGTGTATTTTATAACATTTTATCATTAAAAAACAGAAGTATAAACTCCTGAACAAAGATATCCAGTTATCCAGTTCCTCAGCCGTGCATAACAGTGCACTTAAGGATTCTATTTTCCTCGAAAACTACTACTACATAGAAAGCTCATCCATCATCTGTAATGAGAGCTGTCAAGAATATTTAGTGAGAAATAGCTGCTTGATATGCTAATAGCAGTCCCTTAGTGAATTCATTTTGTTCTGCTCCTTGACATTAATGGTTTTTATAATCTAATGAGTGATGTGTGCAGCAGGAGAAGGCCACAGTGAAAGACCACATAAAATTACAGTAGGGAAAGTCTTTATCAGTGTTTGCTCACATATAGCAGAATGCATCTGTGTGTGCCCACATGCTGCAGCTTTTATAGATTTTTATTTTAAGGAATCACTGGGCATTAGGTCTATTGTATACTCAATGCTCACTTATCTTCTATGCCACTGTGTTTACCTGGGCTCCTCAGTGGTTTTGCTTAGGGAAAAAAAACTGCGAGGAGACGTGTATATCTTCACAAGTGTATGATAATTCTGATTCCTTAACATAGTACTGATTTACAAGGAAGAAGCAGTTGGAGTCAGATTGGTTCTGTCAAGAGTGTCATCTTTAGTGCTCCACTTTCTAGAGCTACGTTTGTCATTGATTTATGAGAACTTCCTTTCTGGCATGGTTTTGAAAGTAGAATGCATGCATTTTTGCTGGGGACAGTGAAGGTAGATGCTGAGATGGATGCTTGAATGACTTCTCAAGGTCCCTTTCTAGTGTTGCAATGTTAGTAATATAAATGATGTCAACTAAGTCAGTAGTTAGGATTTGTAAGCTGTGTAAGAGTTCAAAATCTTAAACACACAATCAAACCTCACCATGGGATGGGGGCCCTAACATTTCTCAACAGCTTCACTTAAAATAAGTATTATGTGTTTTATAATAAAATTAGAAAAAATGTCAGACTTGTTTGGAGAATCAAACTGACATATTTGAAAACCCTAAATATGCTGTACATTGTGTGGGAATAGAATATTTTAAAATAAGTACACGATACATTTATTATTGAATTAGAGAAAAGGGGGATTGTTTTTTAAGCATCTGAAAAGAAAATTCAAATTCTGTCTAACAGATATTTCTATTTTTCAAATCATTTGTTATATTTAGGTAGGATCTTACTGTATGTCATAGGCTGGATTTGAACTACTGATCTACCTGCATTATATTCTAGTGTGCTGGAGTTATAGGGAGGTACCACCATTCATTGCTTGCTTCAAGATTTAAATTAACTAAATCAGTTCACTTTATAGGAACCAGTAGTCTAGTAAATTGGATAATGTATGATTTTTTTTGCAACCAATCATTTTTTCTACAGCAGATTTTGTATTTTTGTTTGGTTGGTTATATTTTATGGAGAGATTCCTGTGTGTATTAGTATTCATATGTAAGCACACATGCCATGGTACTTATATAGAAATCAGAGGACTGTTTTTTTAGGGATTTGTTTTTTCCTCCACCCTGTGGATTCTGGAAACCATATGTAGGCCATCAGGTTTGGAGGCTTCTATCTTTATTCACTAGATCACCTTGTCTGTTAGTTCATCACTTATATTTTTCCATGGTAACAGCGTAGGCAGGACAATGCAGTAATGGTATTTTCATTTACCTTTTATGAATTCCCCCAACCTCTTGTGCAGCACACTTGTCATAAATGGTCACAAGGCTAAACACAAAGCAGTTTATAGCATTTCTGAATAGCTACCAGTCATAGTCCTCAGCCTAAAACCAAAATTGTCAGCTCAATGGCACTGGGCAGTGTTTTTTTCTTTTTTATTATTTTAGGTTCTTACATAAACTGGATAGAAAAATGACAGTTCTATCAAGGAATTTATTAAATTAAAAAAGGAATTTCCTTGAACAAACCTTGCATATTTGTGCCTACTGCGTTCTGTCAGGTTTTAAACCACTTAACAAGTATTCTCTAAATGCTTAGGAAAGGGCCTTTTTGAGTTAAGTGTGGATATTTGCTAAATAAAATCCCTGATCTCAGAAATTTGCATTCTCATGGTGATAGAATATTTATTTGTCATATACATCCCCATACATGGGGCACCTTTCCGTTTTTAAAGAATTTTTAAATTTCTTTAAACAATGTTTTGTAGTTTCATGTACATTTATTTTAACCTTTTAATTCTTATTCTTAACTACTTTATGAGTTTCAATGCTATTGTGATCTTATTTTTTTTTCTTGTTTACTGTAAAAAAATAGAACAGTTAAACTATTGAATTGGAGTTGTATTTTCCATACTCATTTAATAATTCCGAAGTGCTGGTGAGAATGTGTATCTTGGATCCTAAGTACATAAATACAAACTTCTCCTTCTGTGTAACATAACTTGTGTTTATACATTTTCATGGATGATTAGTATTGAAAACGAATTGCTTTGCTCTTCCATGGAAAAGGCTATTTTCTGAGTCTCAGCATCCATGGATTGCTACAGTCCTTCTGAAAATGTACTATCTATGGTTTCAGTAACATGAAGTCAACCTAAAATTATTAGGGTTGAAGCTTTGGGAACTTTCCCCAGTCTACATTAGCCTTTCTATTGGAGTCATCTTTGCTCAGCTTATGTTCTGGGAGTCATGAGATTATATGGATGTAGATTCTAACATTCCTAGTGGACAAAAATCTGAAACGAAGTCTCTAATCCTCTGGATCTTACAGTCTTCTCATCTTCTCTTTCAAAGTTATCCTTTTCCCTTTGGCCCGGTAGCTTACCTGCACTTGTACTATTGGGACTGAGATCCACAATTCTAACTCTGTAGTTTGGTTGTGTAGCCCTTACTCTGTTACAAGGAAACTTTTCCTTAAATAGAAAATGTTGACCTTATACGTGAGTATAAGGACAAACATCTACAAATGTAGTTACGGATTGTGCTGGTTTAATGAATTGGTGACTTTAGCTTCTTCTCCAAGACACCCTGGGTATTTGGCTAGGTTTCCAGTACCACAACAGTAAGGGCACAATAAATCATATGATTAACCATGTGCCTAAAAATACCTAAAATATTTGTAAATTACTGTATAAATATCTATACATTGTTTAAATGAAAATTTCCCTTCTGGGCTTAAAATGCTTCTTCCAAGAGCAATAAATAGTCTACCAAAAACTCAAACAGCGGTCATGAGAAACATACTTTCGAGTTGTTTGCCAGGGTTGTCCAAAAGATTCCCAAGCAGGGACTAATGGTTTCTCCCCAGAGGTTGAAGGTAAATTCTTATAATTGAAGATACCATGCACTTCAGACACGGGACCCAAAGGCCCCTAAGCTGGAACTAACTTGAGAGCCTCCTTTATGACAGATACTTTTCAGGGTATTAGACATTTCCACATAGATTTCCAAAGGAGGAAGGAAACCTACACCCATATCCAGCTACAGCATGTATGAACCTCAAAGGCTACTTGCATAATAACAAGTATTAAGGGGGCAGTGGTAGCACACACTTTCCAACTTAGCACTTTCCAACTGTTCTGCAATGGAGTTTAAGACCTCCTCAACAAGAGGGAAATAATGCCTGACACAGGAGTCATTCTTCTGAAAATTTATTATCTATGGTTTCTGTAACATGAAGTCAGCCATGTTCTAAAATTATTGTGTATATTCCAGAAAGAAACAATTCATAACCAGGCAGTGATAGCACATGTCTTGAATCCCAGCATTCAGGAGGTAGAGGCTCCGAGTTTGAGTTCAGCCTGTTTTACAGAGTGAGTTTCAGCACAGTTATGACTACACAGAAAATCCTGTCTTTAAAAAACAGAAACGAAGCAAACCAACCAACTAACCAACCAACCAAACAAGCAAAAACAAAAACAAAAACAAAAACAAAGCAAGCCCAAACAACAACAAAAAAGCAATTCATAAGAATTAAATTCAATACTATTATGAGAAGCTTGATAAAATAGACTACATTCACTTCCTTTTATTACTAAATATTTTTTATTAGATATGTTTCTTTACTTAAATTTCAAATGGTATTCCCTTTGCCGGTTTCCTGTCCATAAGCCTGCATCCCCACCGCCTCCCCCATATGGGTGTTCTCCCCATTCACCTCCCTTAATCCCCCCTCCCCCTATACTGGCTTTCCAACCTTGGCAGAACCAAGGACTTCCCCTTCCCCTGGTGCCCCAACAAGGCTATTCTCTGCTGCATACTCAGTTGGAGCCTTGGCTCAGTCCATGTATACTTTTTCAGTAGTGGTTTAGTCCCTGGAAGCTCTGGTTGTTTGGCATTGTTCTTATGGGGTTGCCAGCCACTTCAGCTCCTTCAAACCTTCCTCTAATGCCCCTAAACGGGGTCCTGTTCTCAGTTCAGTGATTTGCTGCTAGCATTGACTTCTGTATTGGACATGCACTGGTTGTGTCTCTTAGGAAAGATCCATACCCAGTCCCTTTCCGCATGCATTTTTTAGCTTCATCAATCTTATCTAGTTTTGGTGGCTGTGTATACATGGGCTACATGTGGGGCAGGCTCTGAATGGCCATTTAGAGTTGCTGCTCTAAACTTTGCTTCCATATCCCCTCCTATGGATATTTTCCCCCTTTTAAGAAGGAGTGGGAGGATCCCCATTTTGGCCATCCTTTTTCTTGAGCTTCCTGTGGTCTGTGGATTACATCTAGGGCAATTCGAGCTCTTGGGCTAATATCCACTTATCAATGAGTGCATACCAATTGTGTTTTTCTGTGATTGGGTGACCTCACACAGAATGAAATTTTCTAATTCATTTCATTTGCCTATGAATTTCATGAAGTCATTGTTTTTGATAGCTGAGTAGTACTCCATTGTGTAGATGTACTACATTTTTTGAATCCATTCCTCTGTTGAAGGGCATCTGGGTTCTTTCTACCTTCTGGCTATCATAATTTAGGCTGCTATGAACATAGTGGAGCATGTGTCTTTGTTGTATGTGGGAGCATCTTTTGGGTATATGCCCAGGAGAGGTATAGCTGGGTCCTCAGGTAGTGCAATGTTCTTTAACACTAAGGTAAGTGGTTACTTTGTTTAGTGTGCTGTACTACCTCATTCTATACTATACTACATCACTTAGTGATCAATTTAGTTACTATAAACATTATCCTAATGTTGCAATCCTTGTGTTATTTTATCCAATACTAGCCTCAAACTGATATTGTTAATTTAAATATGCAAAAGAGAAGCTATTAATATCTTCCTTTCAGAAAATAAGAAAAAGTACTTCACCTAAGGAAAGAAAATGGAGACCTATACTCAGCTTGCTACATTCATAAATCTGTATGAAGAATTGTGAATTAGAAAGATGAAAGTTGTGCTAAGTTTCTATCACACTGCAGAAGGCATAACTGATTATATATATACATACATATGTATACATATGTACATATATACATATATGTGTGTGTGTGTGTGTGTGTGTATTCTTAGTTCAGATGGAAAAGGAATAAATTACCCTGTTTGAACTGTTTCTGGTGACTAGTAGAGATCTCAACACATACTCTCCTTGATAAAGTACCACTCTATTTTCAAATTATAGATTATAGGACAGAAATAATCAGAGAAAGGAGATTCTAGAGTTCAGGGAGTTAGCATAATTTTATTCTTCTATGTGGCATACGTCAATTTGGCTGATTGCTTGGTTCTGTCTGCAGAAGCTGAGCACTGTCTGTCAATATTTATTGAAAGTTCATAAAAGAAGAAATTTATGAATCTCTTTGATTGCTAATTTGTAGATCTTATCCGTTGTATCGAGATTTAATTGGTTATTTCACTTTCAATAAGAAATGTTAGGGGGTTGGGGACTTAGCTCAGTGGTAGAGTGCTTGCCTAGCAAGGGCAAGGCCCTGGGTTCAGTCCTCAGCTCAGGAAGAAAAAAAAAGACTGTAAAAAAAGAAATATTAGTTCAAAATTTAATCCATTTTTTCAAATATAAATTCTTAGTCGTTATTTCAACTCTATAAAATACAAATCTATAGCTTCTAGTTTATTCACTTAGACCATGAATTATCTAATTCAATGGAGAAAGTAATTAAGATTATGTGACATGGCTACTTTTCCACAAATGAATCGGGATTATTACTCATGTTTCTATGGTATTTCAATCATTGTTTTTTGGTTAGTCGATTATGAATGATGTCATATGCAAAAGAAATATGGATTTTATGCAGTCTAGGAATTTCCAGATAGTTACTTCTGAGCTCCTTTTGCTCATTGTAATTCCTTAATTTACTTGTTTTGAAAGCAACAAATAACGTATCACATATGAAAATTACAGTAAGTTATTTTTAAAGGTTTTTAGATTTATGTGTATATGTGTGACTGTGAGCATGTAGAGAACACGTTTGTAATGCTCTCACTGGCCAGAATTGAATTTTAGAACCACTTAAGCTGGATTTTGATATCATTTTCAGAGGCTGATGTGGGCACAGGAAAATGAATTCAGGCCCTGTGGAAAAGCATTAAACAGTCTTAACTGTTAAATCATTTCTCTAACCGCACTGCTTTTATCTTAAGGATTGGAAATTATTTGAAACCCATTGTTGTATAAATATTACCTCTTTATATCAAAACAAAGTCAATTAATGAAAGTGAAATATTGAGTGAGTATCATAGCCAAGAGTCGTGAGACCTACAAAGGTGGGGATGTTACTTCTGCCTCTGATCTTGTTAAATGTCCATGTTATTTTTAGAAATCTTTAATATATTTTATATCTTTATTTTAACTAATGGTCAGTATTGAATGTCTTACAGTAACTATGAATTTTGATAGTATAATGCACTTCTAATCACAATCAATATTGCCATTATAAACACATCAATTAATTGTATTATGTTATATTATTCCCCATTTTAAAGATTTATTCATTCAATTTTATAGGTATAATATTTTATCTGAAGGTATGTGCATCTATTACATCCATGATTGGTGACAACGGAAGTCAGAGGAGGGCATCAGACTTTTTTAAACTGGACTTATAGACAGCTGCGAGCCAAGATGTGGGTACCAGGAACTGATCTTGAATCCTCTGCAAGAAAAGACAGTGCTCTTAATTGCTGAGTCATCTCGCCTGTCCATATTATTCTTTTTAAAGGCACAAATCCTTGCATAATTATTTATACTTGTAAGAATTTCATGTGAAATATTCAAATTCTATTTCTACTGATTTGTTAGATTACTTTATACACAAATTTATATGTAAAACACATATACACCCAGTTATATTAATGACAGAATAAAGCAAGAAAGACAATGAGAAATGATTTCTCATTCTTAAGTTTAGATAAGTGTGACACACGTGTAATCTAAGTGTGGACCCTAATTCTGCATAAGGAAGTATAGTTATTGGCTATGGTGAACACATTAACCTCTCCTATGATTATTTTTACCTCTCATATCTCATAAGTATTAGGAAGAGATGATCCTCAATGATCGGGGTTTGATTTATCTCATTTTGTAGGGCTACTATATTCTTACTTTATAGCTAATTTAAAAAAATGAACCTAGTCTGTCACATTGACTTGTGTTTGAGGGTATATTTGTCTCCATCACCTTAGTTGGCCACATTTCCTAGAAATTTATTCAACATATTCTATGTATAAAAATTTCCTTAAGATTAAGTATTTTTGAATTTGTGAACATATGATAGAATATAAATATACTTTTCTTTAAACAGTTCTATACATACATTACTCCTACTGACTTTAAACAAATGTGAGTGAACACTGAAACAATTCAATAGCCTGTATTTTGACATACCTAATTTAATAAACATTCATACTATATGATAGATTGAAATAATTAGGTACCAGTATGTATATATATATATATGTATATATATATTCATAGTCAAAAACTGAGATGAAAACCTTCTATCTTACTTTGAGAATGTCTTTTAGCTATTGGATTTTTAACTTGTACATTTGTGCTGGGGATCCAATCTCAGCTAATTATGCTTATGTAGAGAACACTTCACCTTTGCTGACTGAGCCATGACCCCATCATCTTACATTTAGTGTTCCCAAAATGCTAAATTCTAATTTCCAAGTTAGAATTCAGTATTGGTACATTTTTGCAGTGAGTGGTCTCAGTTCTAAATAGCTCCTATTAGATAATGAAGTCCAGATCACGTGGATATACTACCTCTTCTGTAGATACTGATCCTGTTACATTGACTGTTAACACATTTCTTGTTCCAGGACTTTAGGACTCTTTAAATTTTCAAAATGATAGTCTGTGAAGGAGTCATTTACATTGAAATTGGATATTTATTATAGCAGACAGCTAATTTTTAAAGTTCAATAGCTCTCTAGAGGGTCTCATAGGAGATGTAACTATCCCTAAGTTATTACTTTGTAATAAATATGGAAATGAATGCTCTTATATCTTTTTCTTCTTTCCTGACAAGAAGTAATATTGTAGATTTCTCTACATCATCAGCATCTGGGATTAGATGAGGTAGATGTGCTATTTCACAGATTCTTCTGTAGGACCATAGGATACATATTCAGTAGCTCACTTACTGACTTGTTTGCCAGATAAAGGAAGATTAATTCATTTTCTTCACTAATGATAAAAATATAGCATGGCATTAAATTAAAAATATATTTGTGCTAGGAAGCGCAAGGCCCGGGGTTCGGTCCCCAGCTCCGAAAAAAAGAACCAAAAATATATATATATATATATATTTGTGTTTAGGTTATAAACCAACCCACCATGTTATATTGTAAAACTCATTTGTGTAACATGCAGAGTTCGAGTTTAAATCCCAGAATATGTGTGTGTGTGTGTGTGTGCGTTTCTGTATGTTTGTATATGAAATATATGTATATGTACATGTATATGTAAAGGTGTAGACACTGCAAATGTGTGTATGAAACAAAAATAAACATAGTTGGAGCCTTGGGACCTGTGGAGATGGAGTAAGTGGATAAAGTGTTTGCTGTGTTAACCTGAGGATTTGAGTTCAGATTCCTAGATCCCATCTACAAGATGAGTGTAGCATTGTAGTTCTATAAACCTAGTGCTAGAGCATTTCTCTGGAGCTCACAACCCAGCCAGCCTCAACAAATTGGTAAGCTGCAAGTTCAATGAGAGACCCTATCTTACAAAATACAGCACAGAATGATAAGCAGAAAGATCAAATCTCTGACTCTGGATTATATATCTGCACATACATTATATTCTTGCACATACATGTACACACAAAACAAAAATAAAACCTGGTTTTAAAGAGCCAAACAGAGTCATTAAGAAGTAGCCAAGATGTGACAAAGCACAATCAACCAAAGAGAACATAACAGTCAAGCATCTCCCTTTGGGTGTTCCTCATAACTTAGCTTATTTATGTCTGTGGCATATGTCATGGTTTCCTGTGCTTTATGACTAATATCCACTTAGCTGAATACTCACCATGTTTTCTCTCTGGGCTTAGGTTACCTCACTCAGGACAATCTTTTCTAGTTCATCATTTGCTTCTAAATTTCATGATGTCATTGGTTTTTGTAGCTGAGTAGTACTCCATGTGTAAATGTGCCATATTGTCTTTATCAATCCTTTGGCTGAGGGACATCTAGGTTGTTTCCAGTTTCTGACTATTATAAATAAAGCTGATATGATCATAGATGAGCATAGACAAGCTTCTTTTGGGTATATGCTCAGGAGTGGTATAGCTGTTTTTTGAGGTAGATCTACTGAGAAGAGGAAACATATTAGACAGGGGTTTGCTGGAGGTGACTGTATGGAGAGGGCATGGGGATGGGAACAGGAGAGATGAGGTAACCGAGGGAGAGAGTACTGGGTGTGGGCATTTCTGGGAGGAGCTAGCAACCTAGGACAATGAAAACTAGGAATCTATTAGGGTAAACTTAGCTAAGAGTCCTAGCCATGGGGGATCTAGACTCTGAACTGACCATACCCTGCAAGCAGGCAAATGAGACTTAGACCTACAGTTTACTCAGCTTAAAAGATATGCAGGGGTAAAGATAGAGCAGGAATCTAGGGAACAGGCCAACCAATGACTCGTCCACTTGAGACTCATGCCATGAGAGGGAGCTTACCTCTGACACTATACTTTCTATTCTTGCAAATAGGGACCTATCTTAACTGTTATCAGAAAGGTTTCACTCATAACTGACAGACACTGTGGCAAAGACACCCAGCCAAACATTCAGTGGAAGACACTGAATCATATGGAAGACGGAGACTATAGGGTCATGGGGTCCCATGACTGCTCTGACACAGGGCTTAGCCGCTCAGGGAGGCAGGACACAGGAAGTTTGACCACTCTTACCCCAACAAGTTCTCACCAGGCAGGTGTCAGGTTATAGGGAAGCTTCAGGACACTGCTCTGGGAGTGCTGAAGTGTGGTCTGAGGCACAGACTGCCTGAGCTGCCTAAGCAGTCCCTGGGGCTTGCAGCAAGGCCAGGCTGTCAGATTTTCAGGTTCTAGGGCATCTAGGTACCACTGAAAGGCTCGGAAGAACTGAGAATGACAGAATTGGGGCTGTGGACTTCATCTAGCCTGGACCTCAGGGGAAAAAGAAGGGAGACTCTAGCTGGTCCTGTGGGGAGTCCTTGACATTTTGAGTATAGGTTGAAGGCTTGGTGAATGCGTGGTGGTGGCTTGGTGGCTGCTGTGGCTGGGAGCACAGATAGGCCTTCTACAGCAGATTAGACAGCAGCTCTGTAGGTGAAGCCCTTCTTTGTGGTTTCCCATGGCTGATCGCAATGAAAGGAGGCAGTCCATGGTTTTAAGACATTTACTGTCATGGCAGAAGGTGGATGAATAAAACTGTACTCCACTTCTCAACGTGGGCCTGAGATTAAATACTTTTGTAGAGAGGAGTGTCTGGGAAGGAACGTTTATTGGCTATGTCTCCATGCTTTTAGGTACCTGTGGTTACATCCTCTACCTGTGGAGGGGCTCGGGGAGTTGCCCTTACAAGACTGATGGCCATAAATCTATGGAGGGCTGTGACTTATGACAGGGCCTGGTTCCCCGTGAGTCAGGTGAAATGCCTACCATCCTGTCTCTTCTGAGTCACCATAGTCTGTAGTCTTAGCTCAATCAGGAACCAGGCTACCTTTTACTATCCCACAGGGGAGGAAGAATTGAAGGAGCCAGAGGGGTCAAGGACACCATAAGCAACCCTATAGAGTGAAATATTTGGGCCCAAAGGAGCTCATAGAGGCTAAACTACCAACCAGAAAACATGCTTGGGATAGACCTAGGCCCTCTGTGCGTAAGTAACATTTTGGGCAGCTGGGTTTTCATGTGGGACTCCTAAGGTGGGAGCAGGGGTCTCGGACTACATTGCCTGCTTTTGGATCCCTTTCTTCTAACTATACTGACACTTTCACAATCTTTTCCTATTATGTGTTTTTCTAAAATATTTGTTCAGAATATAATGTAATTAATATACAATATATGATACATATATGTACATATATTTAGGAGTATATATTCATTTAGAACTTTATATATTCATATGTGTGAATATATATTACTAAATAAATAAATAAGTAATTTTCAACCTGTGAGTCATGGCCCTTTTGGAGGGTTGAATGAGCCTCTTACTCTCCTGCTGTCTTTTGACATCCGATACCATCTTCTCTCAAACCGAGAAATACCCAATAAATCTCTACTCCTTAACTTCTTCTTAGATATATTATTTTCATTATGTAAACGCTAATTATATACAAATCAAAAATAATTTTCATTATTCTGTCTCAAAGCCCTAGTGTACTATGACCCAGGATAAAATATGAAAGTGCCTTTCTCAGACTGGAAGCACTTACGTGAATCTTCTACTGCAACACTAGTGATGTCCACACCCAAGCGTCTACAAATGGTGGTCCTGCTGTCCCGAATAGATGATCTTTCCCATCACATTTCCTAAGTGGAAAGAAAGAATGATAGAAAGAAGGAGAGAAAGAAATGGAATGAAATTTTATATTTTCCAGGAAGCTTTTTATTTATCCTTTTAATCATTGCTTAATTTTTCTTTTCGGAGTATATTTATTAATTTGTATTTATAAGCACCTGGCACAAACCTTGGAAAGATCTGTCATAATGAAAATGTGTCACCAAAGTTGCACCCCCAGGATGGCATACAATAGTTTACATAGAACATAATTAGGAAGGAACTGTTGAATAAACAAAATCTCCCTAAGAGAGAAAAGAGATAAGTTTGGGAGGCAAGGAGCAGGTTTGATTCTTTGTAATAGGGTGCTTTAGAGAAATGATTATGACCAAAAAAAATATCGTTTTCAGGTTAGAAAGATTCGAGGAATATGTTTTATTAATTTATTTTATTTATTTACATTCCAAATGTTGCCCCCTTCCAAGTCTCCTTCTCTATGAGTTCTTCATCCCATTCCCCTCCTCTTTGCTCAAGAAATATTTTTAAGAAATTTTTGTCATATAGAACTTGAATTTCTGGGAATAAATAAATAAAAAGAAGGAAAGAGAAAGAGAGAGAGAGGGAGAGAGAGAGAGAGAAGAAGAAAAGAGCAGAGAATAAAGAGCTAGGCATTGTGGTGCTTGAATCTACTGGGAAAGATCAACGACTTAGGCTCAATTCAAATTTAGATTAAATAAATTTATTCTTAACTACCAGCAGGATAGCAGCCTTAGAGCCAGACAGCAGACCAGTGCTGAAAAGACTAAAGGAAGGTTTATAAAGGTGAACATCAAAGGTGAACATTATAATTATCTATGAAATTTGCTGCAGAGCAAGAAAATTGTTTTATTTCCCTAAGTTGTTTCTCTTTGGATAGCAATAAAAAGACCATTCCTCCTCAGTCCACAGCAATAAGCAGGTCTTTCAAAGCAGAAAGAAAATGATTAAATATTTCAGACTAAGAACATCACTATCTTATTTTTATCTCACTTCAAGCCATAGGGATCTTACAGGCATTCCACAACAAAGGTCAACAGTACTTTAGGGATGCCTGATACCTTATTAACTTTCTTTAGCCATCATGGGGGGAGTTGTGGTAAGTTATCACACTGGTCTCAGCACTCTGAACACAGCACCATCAGCTTACGGCTGACTGCTACAACCCCACTCAGGATGCATAAGTTTCTAGATGTTTATATTGAAATCAGGTAAAATAAAAATCAGATTACTAATAAAACAATACTACATGGAATTTCTTACCAGATTATACTTTTTAAGAAAACTTAAATTTTAGCAAAATCATTTAGAAAGTTAACACACAAACTAATTCTAAAAAGGTAAGAACAAGATAAGGTTAACTAAATAAAAATATTTACTGTGAAGAATTCATGATAGAAATTTTCTCACTGAAGGAGAATTATACTGCTAGCTTACTCACTCCAATAAGTTTGCATTGATTGGAATTTTATTGGAAAAGTGGTTCACAGAACACAAAATTTTATTTTATAAACATGCAATCATTGTATATAGAGTGTGATTAATTTTAGCATTGGTAAAGCATTAAAGCCATAGTGATAATAATGAATGATTTTTAAAAAGGACCTAGTTTGGAAATTACTTTTCTCATTGTATCAATGTTCCCTTCTCTTTTGAACATCATAAAGATTTGTGAATAAAAATATCAAAATAAAAGAAACTAGTTAAGTTTAATTAGATATTATTCTGGTTTGAAAGTCATACATATTTTGTGTCTACAACAGCAAACTTACGTTTCCATACTATGTGTCTATTCTACCTTCATAGTTCTAATTCCAAAGAGGTCATATTTTCAGTAGAAGCTACAGAAATAACAGAGTAGAATTAGTCTGCTCTTTAGCAAATTATGCTATCTCTGAGTAAAGAAATTATCTACTTCAAATTAAAGAGGTGTCATATATGGTTTCAGAAAACAAAATCAAACCTAGTGGTATGGGCGATAGGTGAGTGACTGGGTACCAGTCAGATCACAACTCTCAAAATGTAGTATGAATTCCTAAATTAATTTGAAGCCTGATGTTGTGGTTTGACTATGTTTGGCCCATGAATGGCACTATTTGGAGTTATGGCCTTGCTGGTAGAAGTATGTTTATAGGGAGTAGTTCTGATGCTTTGATAAGAATCTGTCTGTGAACATTGAATGTCCTGTTCCCCAATTGGTTCTTGATCAATCAAAAAGATGAGAGTGGCCAATGGCTAGGATATTTTAAGAATCTTATGGCTAGCATTTTCTTTACTCCTATCTCAACACTCAAAATCTGCCCTTAACTTAGTTGCCCAGCTACCTTCCCTTTGTTCAATATCCTACATCTGGCCTCACCTTTGTTGCACTTCTAATCCCACACCTGGGGAAACAGCCAGTGGCCACTCCACCTGAGATCTCACATAGATGGTGACTTTCCCTCTGATGCATGGTGAATTTTCTTTCCCCTTCTGCATCCCCTAGCTAGCTGGAACCTGGAAGTCCCACCTCTTCCACCTATCCATTAGCCACTAGCATCTTTACTGATCAAACAAGAACCAATTGGAAAACAGAACCCTTGGTGTTCACATGCAGATTCCTGATCAAACCATCAGAACTACCTCCTACATCTCACTTTTTATGTCCAATTAAAAGAAAATAAAACATAAAAACAAACTCTTCTCTCACACACAAATTGAACAAAACTATAACAATCATGGAAATTACAAAGTATGATATACAATTGACATCCAGTCCATCATATTTTTCAATTAGATAAAGTACTTTTCCATCATTCCTAACTTAAAGAGTTATAATTCTATCCCTGAATTTTGTTTAGATTTTAGCCTGTAACACCATCTGAATACCATGTCTTTTACTCTATAAAATGTCTTTCAATGGTAAACAACTTGAGCTTGATTATGGAACTATAGTCTTCAACCCCATCAGAAATCTAATAATGATTTACATATTGCCTGAGTATATAGGCACCTCCAAACATAGTTTCCAAAACTTAAACAGTTATAGAGACAGCTGACTAGCTGGAAAGCCCTTAATTTCTTATAATACTGGGATATCTGTCTTCAGCCTTCTGGCCGAGAACCACCTGGCAGACTTTTTATAGGGCAAGAAATATGAAGGACTAGCCTACCCTGTGTTGGCAGAGCTTAGTAGTAAACTATCCCACCAATGAGTTTGTTGTTTTTGTTGTTGTTGTTGTTGTTGTTGTTGTCATTTTGGACAGTATATTGTCTGCAGATGATATAAGCAATTTCTTTCTAGAGGCTACCAAGCCACAATAAGAGCAACCTTGTCCAGAGGTAAAGGTGCTCTTTTCTTTTTTGAAGAGGAATGATAAGTTGCTAAGAGATAGGCATGTCTCATGGTCAAAAGATCCATAATAATGAAATAAAATTAAATGCTACATTCTGTAGATTTCTGATGCTTTTGAAGACTAACTTATCTCTGAACTGTTAAACCCTAACATTCTTAGCCATTTCTATTGAGTAAACTGGAAACACTTTACTATAATTTAATCAAATCTATCATAACCATGATTTTGTTATCTGGCCCTTACACCTGTGTTACTTAATCATCTTAAATTATTTGTAAAGCAGCTACTAGAAGGACTGAGCCAAAGCCCTTTATTCCTAAATAAGTTGCATAGGCACAATGCCTACCTAGGAGTAGCAATGTTAATTTCAAATTTTGTATCAATATATAGATTTATACCAATGAAAACTTTAATTTTATCAGTATATAATTTCTATACCAATATAAGAAATTTTAACTTCAATTTTGCACCAATTTCAAAGATTTTGATCAATATAAGGCTATGGTTACACAATGCTTTGTTCAGGATAAAATTTAGTAATCCTTCCCTTCTTTTTCCTCCATGTTCAAACTTATGATTATTTCCAGATTATTCTTTAACATGACAACCTTCTTTAATTGGTAAAATAACTGTTTATAGACAGCCAAACCCAGGTAATTGGGCTGATGTCTCTCCATAGCTTCTTCCTGCTGAATAGGTGTGACAAGAAATTCTCTAAAGCGGAGGGTAAGCGTGGGAATATTAGAAAATTTGGTTAGACTTGAGAAAGCTAGCTTTAGCATCTGTTATCCAGTCTCTGCATGTTTGGAAGATTCAGAGCTTGACTGAAGTTTTTGCCAGATCTGTCTGCCAGGTTGGATGAAGCAAGATGACTTGTAAACAGTTGCAGTGTTCCAAAATGTTTTGGGCAATTATTGGAAGCAGGGGGCTAATCAGATCTGTTCAGCATCTCTAAAAACAATGACTTCATAAATTTTTTAGGCAAATGGATGGAACTAGATAAAATCATACTAAGTGAGCTAACCCAATCACAAAAGACCACACATAGTAGGCACTCAAGTGGATACTAGATTAAATGCTTGGGATACCCAAGACATAATTCACAGGCCACATGAAGCACATGAAGAAATAAGCCCAACATGTGAATGCTTTCAGTCCTTCTTAGAAGGGGAAAAATATAGTCATGGGAGGAATTATGGAGACAAAGTGTGGGGCAGGGACGGAAGGAAACGCCATCCAAAGACTGACCCACCTGGGGTCCATCCCATTTACAGTTACAAAACCCAGACACTATTATGGATGCCAAGAAGTACATGCTGATAGGAACCTGAAATAATTTTCTCCTGAGAGGCTCTTCCAGAGCCTGACAAATACAGAGCTGTGTGCTGGCCGCCAACAAATGGACTGAGAATGGGGTCCCCAATGGAGTAATTAGAGAAAGGACTGAAGGAACTGAAGGGTTTTGCAATCCTATAGGAAGAAAACAACAATATCAACTAACCAGATCCCTCAGAGCTCCCAGGAACTAAACAACCAACCAAAGAGTTTATATAGAGTGACCCATGGCTCCAGCTGCATATGTAGCACCCTTGTGTATCAAAGGCCTGTGAAGTCTGGATGCTCCAGTGTAGGTTAATACCAGGGTGGGGAGACTAGAAGGAATGACTGGATGGGTGGGGGAGCATTCTCATGAAGCAGGGGGAAGGGGGGTGCAATAGAGGGTTTCTGGAGGGGAAACCAGGAAAGTGGATAAAATTTGAAATGTAAATAAAGAAAATATCGAATAAAAAATGGATAAAAGATATTCGTATGGATTGTGTAGGGTTCACATTTTAGTTAAGGATGAAATTTTGCTCTTTGTTTGAGCAGGTAAAAGATAGCATTTTTTTATGAGTTAGTTTCATCAATAACTCATTTTAATAAGTCTTAATTCATATCATGTGAAGAATGACATGATTAATCTTAAACTGCCTTGTTGGATTTTCTTGAAGTTTTCTACTTTTTTGTGGGGGTCTCTCCATGGCATATCTGATCCACATGACTGCAATGCCCTCTCTCTTATTCTGTTAGCATAAACACAGAGTCACTCCCCCAAAATAACCTATCCTTGGTCCAGTAACTGAAAATCATTAAATGCTTACCTTGAGGAATTCCTAGATGAATTTTAATATAACCACCAAACTCATAATCATACTCATTTTGATACCTAAAACAATTCAAAGTAATAAATCAGTCTAAACAAATACTAACTGATGAGACAGTGCTTCTGCTTTCCCCTGTCCTGACCTTCATGAGATCATGGACTAAATTAAATTATTTATAAATTTAAATTTAAATTCCCTTCTGATTATGGTATAAGCCCATTTCCAGTCTCTCTCTTTATATAATTCTCGAGGCCTAAATTTTTATTGTCTGAGATAGGCTAGACTTCCTACCCCCTGTCTTCAATTTAATGTTTTTAAGATTGAATGTGTCAATATTTCTATTTCTCTGTAATTAACTTATTTAAATTTCCTCCTCCTTACTGTATCACTCTCCCTTAACTTCCCTCTTCTGCAAATCTTAACATCTGCATATTTAAGAACATTTAAACAATTAGCATTATACTTACTACTGTCCTTAAAAACAGTTACATCAAAATTTAAAACCTATCCTTTGGTATTTTGCTGGCTAGAGACAGGTAGCTTTATTATTTGTTTCTTATGGCCTCCCTCCTAGCATAAAGGGAAATAGTCAGCCTGCTGCTCAGCAGAAGTTCCCAGTCTCTTGGCTTAAGCACTTGCTAGCAGTGTTCCTATTACTTTGCTCTAGCTTTCAGGAGCTGGAGTCATGTGACTCTCAATAGACTGAGAACAAACTTCACCCCCACCCCCAGACTTTTACCATTTTTGTGTGTATATATATACCATCCATGAATTACTAAATTAATAGCCTTGCACTCTGTGTGTGTGTGTGTGTGTGTGTGTGTGTGTATGTGTGTGTGTCTTTCATCTGCATATCCAAGGATCCAAGGGAACCAGGGTGGAATATGGTAGTGTGGTGTGCCTGGACCTTAAAATGGGGTAATATACATTACATGTTATATATGTCACTGAGGACGTGGGCTTTAAGACCTTCATCCTGAGATAGGCTACGTTTCCTACTCCCTGTCTTCAATTTAATGTTTTTAAGATTGAATGTGTCAATATTTCTATATCTGCCTGAAAGCCAGTCTTCTCCTAGTTGCCTTTAGATAAAAATATAGAACTCTTAACTCCTCCAGCACTATGCCTGCCTAAGAGGTACCATGCTCCTGCCTTCATGATATTGGTTTGAACCTCTGAACCTCTAAGCAGCCCCAATTAAATGTCTTTATAAGAGTTGTCATGGTCATGGTGTCTGTTCACAGCAGTAAAACCCTAACTAAGACACCTGATAAGAAGAAATAAAATAAAAGAAAGGATCTCTGATGTGCTAAAGTTGTACTCATACAAGAGTTGGTTATTTGAAACTGCCTAACAGAAATAATATTTCAATTTGTCACATTTTAAGTTCTGGGTAGCTGAAAATCCTGGGTCCATCCCAGCCTCTGCACAGGTGCAAGAGTTGGCATCAGCATACAAGCCTTGGCAATATGAATGATGACAAGGAAATTTATTGATATTTCAAATCTGTTCTGTAAAATGTCAATCATGTGTTGTTAAAATGACAGAAATATTTTCTGAGAAATGTATATTTCATCTTTAAGTAAATATTACAGAACATACATACACAAACCTAGACAGTGTAGCCTGCTGAATGCCTAGGGTACATTGTACGTTTTAATGCTTCAAGGCTACAACCATTCTATGGTGTCATATTAAGTATTATAGAGAAATGTATTACAAATGGTATTTGTGTATATAAATATAGAAAGGTGTGGTTAAACAGATACATAGAACATGAAATGTTTATGTCCATATAAATAACAAGACCAAAAAATGGTTTCATTTTTCTAGTATTGGAGATCAAACTCGCACACACTAAACAAGCATCCTACATATTTGCATCCTCAACCCATTTTTATGGGAACCCAAATGTACATGGCATATTTGCATATGTGATAAATTTGAGGTCTTTCAGTGACCAAAATATTATGTGTACATGACTAAACTTCCTGCCTTATATTCCTATAGAAGTCATAATTGTATAATTGTTAATGTTATGGATATGTGTATGTGTTCACGTCTAGAACCTGTATACAAACACCTTCAGAGACTAGACATGGGCTATGGATTCAGTACAGCTGGTATAACAAGCAGGAGTGAGCTGCCCAACATGGGTGCTGGATTCGGACTTGGGCTCCGTGGAAGAGCCGCAAGTGTTCTTACCCAATGGCCCATCACTCTGGCCCAAAGAATTTCAATTTTTCTTGTCAGAAGAATTTTTCAAAAATGTAAAAGGGCACAACAGCAGATATGAGATATGAGATTCTCTAATGAAAGAAAATATCAATTTGTGTCTGTCTCCCTTTGAATTAAATTAAATATTTTATTTGTACCCCTCCAGTTGTTGCTGTACTATTGTGTAATCATTTCAGATATGTTGACTGTATTAATTAGGAATGGTTGGGCTTTCTGAGAAGCTTCCAGTCCTTCAACAAGAAAAATATTATATATATATGTATATATATATACATATATATATATGTATATATATATGTATATATATACATATATATATATATATATTGAGAGTTTACAATTCATGTCATCAGGATAGTGGATAGTAATTATAAAATCAAGCATTTAGTTCCCAGTTAATACATTTAAATATGTGAATTTTTCATCTCATACTCTACATTTTCTTTATGGTGAGTGTGTGGCAAAGCTAGTTGAACCTTGGGTAGACGGGAAATAATGTTAAATCATTTCAGATTATTTTCTTCTGCTTCAAAATACCCTTATCTGTTCATTATTCTTTTGACAATGTCATAGTCCCAAATGATACATGTAGCAAGTGGTATTCCAACGTAATAAGTATTATGGATGGGTGAGAATGTAGGACATGCTAGTATGCTAGAACAACTCTCTATATTTTTCTTGATTTTAACTTATTGATTTTTGGATGTTTAAACTTCAGTTTTTCACTTTCACTGTTTGTATTTCTTAACAATAAGTATACTATAACTTACTTTTTGTTACTTTTTGAGGCAGACAAAAGCAAAATAAATCACAGTCAACATTTGCTTTTAGAAAGGGCCTCTTATACCTAGCATCACTCAGCTTGAAAAGAGTGACTTGCAGAACAATTGCTATGAACTTGAAGCTTTCAAGGCATTGACACAAGATTGAAGGACTTGAAAGGAAGAGAAAATTGGACCCTGAGAACCTGCCCTGCTTATTTTCAAACAATCAATGAGAAGAACAGTGATCTTACCAGTTGTCAGCACTCTCTTTTGAACAATATTGGCTGACATGCTTTTAGATTTTTTTGTTAGTTTGTTGTCTTTTCCCATTGTACAAAAATTATGAGATAAGAAAACAAATCAGAGAAAATTCTCAAAGATTGACTAAGATACTGTAGCCATTAATGCAACAGGGACAGTACTATGGATGTGTGAGTTTAATATCTCAGAAGAAAAATAAGGAAAGTCCTGGGATATGAAAAACCTCAATAAACACAGTGAGGTCCAAAGTTTACTTGAATTTTTTAAAGTAATATTAGTGTGTAGTTAGTTAATTAGAAGTATTAAGAGTAATACATAATAACATAATGTAACATAAATATAATATATAATTTGTTGCACATGCTTACATGAGGGCATTTATATTCATCTACTCTTTCTTTACTCTTAACTGAATTTAACCTCCTCTTAAAAAATGTAAAAATACTGTGCCAGACCACTAAACTTTATTCCATTAAAATGTTGAATATTATAGCTTGTATATTAAATTAACTGTGTGGTTCAGTTTTCTTTTGATATTGGATATTAAGCAAACACCATCACATCAAAGTTGGACAAGACAAAGAAACACAAGAAAATAGAGCCCCCCAAAAAGATATGAGAATCAGAGGTTCACTTATGTGTACACTCAGGAATTTCATATAAACACTGAACTGGCAGCCATCATATATTTGCATTGGACATGGCGCAGACATATACAGGCCCCATGGTTGCTTCTCCAGTCTCTGTGAGTGCATATGAACTTTTTTCAGGTTGATGTAGAAGATGTTGGTTTTGGTGTCCTCTACCCCCTCTGGTTCTTACTCCTTGTCTCCCACCTCTTTCAATTGATTCACTGAGCTCTGAGAGGAGGGATTGAATGAAGATTTTCCATTTAGGACTGAGTGCTCCTAAGTTTCTTACTCTCTACCTATTTTCTGAATTTGCATCATATAATTACCAGTCACTTTATTTCTACATTATTTTTATGTTTTTAAGACCAGTATTATTTGGTTTTACCCTAGGTTCCTGGGCTATCTAGGCTCAGGTTCTTGGTCACAAAAGCAGTGTTGGGTGTGGGTTCTATGCTGTGGAGTGGGTCTCAAGTCTAATCAGTTACTGACTGATTCCCATAAGCTTTTTGCCATTATGGGCATAGTGTATCTTGGGGGTAGTACACAATTTCAGATAAAGTGTTACTTGCTAGTTGGTGTTTGTGTTTCTTTTCTGATAAAGTGCAAATCTATGTTGACAAGAAAATTAGTCAGTAATTCTCTTTCTTTGTTCGGTCTTTATGTGGTTTGGTTTTTAGGGTATAGAACCATTAAGTGAATTAGGCACTGTTCCTTCTGTTTCTGTTTTGTGAAAAAAATTAAATAGTATTGGCATCAACATTCTTTGAAATGTTAGTAGAATTCTGCACTAAAAGCATCTAGTCCTGTTCTTTTGTGGTTGTGAGAGTTTTAATGACTATTTTCAATTCATTTCAATGTTTAAATTGCTTATCATGTACTGATTCAACTTTTGTAACTAGTGCTTATTAATAAAAATTATTATTATTATTATTATTATTATTTAGATCTTCCCATTTTGCGAACTTCAGTTTTTATAGTACGTGTTTATGATTCTCTGCATTTCCTCAGTATCTGCTGTTATGTCCTCCTTTTTATTTCTGACTTTGTTAATATGGATATTCTCTGTGCTTTTTAGTTGGATTAGATAGACTGTGTCTAGTTCATTGATTTTCCTCAAAAAAAATCAACTTTTTGTTTCATTTATACTTTGTATTGTTTTATTATTTTTTTCAGAGTGCTCTTATATTCCAATTAAGATTTCTACTCTTCTATTCTTTTTTCTTCTCTCTCTCTCTCTCTCTTTCTCTCTCTCTCTCTCACACTGTGTGTGTGTGTGTGTGTGTGTGTGTGTGTGTGTGTGTGTCTATGTGTGTGCTATGAACTTGCCTTATAGAGTAGCCTTTATTGTGTTTGGATAAAATGTTCTGTAAATATCTGTCATGTCCATTTGGTTCAAACATCAGTTAGCTTCAATACTGCTTCATTAAATTTTTGTCTGGACAGCTTGTCTATTGGTGAGAGTTGGGTATTGACATTTCTCACTATTAGTTTCTGAAGGTCAATATTATTTAACCAACACCATTTAAAAACTCATTAAGTGAATAAATACTTATTTATTTTATTTTATTTTTACTTTATTTTATTTGTTTGCCTTTGTGATTTAAGGCAAAAAAAGTGATTTTAAAGAAATGATAAACAGGTAGGAGATATGGCTCAGTGTTTAAGAACATTGGTTATTCTTCCTTAAGACATATGTTCAGTGTAACAACTGTGGGTTCCTGTTCTAAGAGATCAGAAGACATTTTCTAATCTGTGTAGGCACCAGATACATATGTGGTACATGGCTAAAACATGATGCACACAAAATATTACTATACAAAAAGTTAAAAAAAGAAATGTTGAAAATGTATATAGCATATATAAAGAATATATACAAATTTCTGTATTTTTCATTTTTATTGGATTTTTAAAAAAATATACATTTCAAATATTATCAGCTTGCTTGAATTCCCTCTGGAAACACTCTATCCCATTACCCCATCCCCTGCCTCAATGTGGGTGCTACCCCACCCACCCACCCATTCCCTCATGTCTCCCTGCCTTGACATTTCCCTACACCAGGGAATCAAGCCTTCATAGGACAAAGGGGCTCTCCTATCATTGATGCCCGACATGGCCATCATCTGGTACATATGTGGCTGGAGCTAGGGGTCACTCCATGTATACTGTTTGGTTGGTGGTTTATTCCATGGGAGCTCTGGGGCGCCTAGGTAGTTGATATTGTTTTTCTTCCTGTGGGGTTACAAACTCCCTAAGCTACCTCAGTCCTTTGTCAAACTACTTCATTGGAGAGCCTGTTCTCAGTCCAATGGTGGGATGTAAGCATCCAGCTCTGTATTTGTCAGAATCTAGCAAAGTCTGTCAGGAGAAAAAAAATATCAGGCTTCTGTCAGCAGGAGCCAATAATGTCTAGGTTTGGTGAATGCATGTGGGATGGATACCCAAGTGTGGCAGTCTCTGGATGGCCTTTCCTTCAGTCTCTGCTCTACACTTTGTCTCCTTATTTCCTCGTGTGAGTATTTTGTTTCCCCTTCTAAAATGGACTGAAGCATTCACACTTTGGACTTCCTTCTTCCTGAGCTTCACGTAGCCAGTAAATTGTATCCTGAGTATTCCAAGCTTTTAATCTAACATCTACTTATCAGTGAGTGCATACCGTGTGTTTTCTTTTGTGATCGGGTTACCTCACTCACGATATATTCTAGTTCCATACATTTGCCTAAAATATTTAAGAAGTCATTTTTTAATAGATGAGTAGTACTCCGTTGTGTAAATGTACCACATTTTCTGTATCCATTCCTCTGTTGAAGGGCATCTGTGTTAGTTCTAGCTTCCGTCTCTTATAAACAAGGCTGCTATGAACATAGTGGAGCATGTTTCCTTGTTATACATTGGAGCATCTTTTGGGTATATGCCCAGGAGTGGAATAGTGGGGTCCTCAAGTAGTACTATGTCCAATTTTCTGAGGAACCACCAGACTATTTTCCAGAGTGGCTGTACCAGCCTACAATCCCACTAACAATGGAGGAGTGATTCTCTTTCTCCATATCTGCACTGGCATCTGCGATCACCTGAGTTTTTAATCTTAGTGATTCTAACTGGTGTGAGGTAGAATATCAGGTTGTTTGATTTGCATTTCACAGATGACTAAGGATGTTGAACATTTCTTTAAGTACTTCCCAGTCATTTGATATTCCTCAGTTGAGAATTGTTTAATTCTGTACCCCATTTTTAAATAGGATTATTTGGTTCTCTGGAGTCTAACTCTTGAGTTCTTTCTATATATTAGATATTAGTCCTCTATTGAATGTAGGATTGATAAAGATCTTTTCCCAATCTGTTGGTTGCCATTTTGAACTAATGACAGTATCCTTTGCCTTATAGAAGCCAAGGCTGGTCTTCAATAACAAACAAACAAACAAAAAACCCCGCACAAAGCCCACATAAAAAATGGAAACTGAGCAATTCTCTATTCAATGATAACTCAATTCTCTACTCAAAGAAAAAATAGAGAAAGAAATTAATGACTTTCTAGAATTTAATGAAAGCAAAGGTACAACATACCAAAACTCATGGGGCCCAATGAGAGCAGTGCTATGAGGATAACTCATAACCCTGAATGCCTCCAAAAAGAAACTGGAGAGATCACACACTAGCAACTTGACAGCACACCTGAAAGGTCTAGAACAAAAAGAAGCAAATACACAAAAAAGGAGTAGACAGCAGGAAATAATCAAACTCCAGGTTTAACTCAACCAAATAGAAACAAAAAGACTAAACAAAGAATCAACAAAACCAGGTGTTAATTCTTTGAGAAATCAACAAGATAGATAAACCCTTAGTCAGACTAGCCAGAGGGCACAGAGAGACTAACCAAATTAACAAAATCAGAAATGAAAATGGAAACATAACAACAGAAACTGAGGAAACTCAAAATAAATATCAGATCCTACTACAAAAGCCGATACTCAACAAAACCTATATCTACTTTTAAGGCATTTGTATATAATTTAATGATGTTATAAAAACTCATCTTTGAGCAGCATTAAGATTGTAGAGTGAGCATACATCTGTCCTAACACAGTGGTAAGTGAGTTATATGGCGCTTTGATTGATTGATTGATTATTTTATTGGCTATTTTATGTATTTACATTTAAAATGTTATTCCCTTTCTGCCCTTTCCTAACCCTCTTCCCCCTTTCCCTGTTTCTATGAAGATGCTTCCACTCCCATCCATACATTCCAACCTCAACACCCTGGCAACCCTATACTGGGGACAATAGCCTTCACATGACCAAGGGTTTCTTGTCCTATTGATACCAGACAAACTGTTCTCTGCTACATATGAGGTTGTAGCCATTGGTCTGTCCATGTGTACTCTTTGGTTCGTGGTTTAGTCCTGGGAGCTCTGGGGGGTCTGGTTTGTTGATAATGTTGTTCTTCCTATGGCGTTGCAAACACCTTCAGCTTTTTTAGTCCTTTCTTTAACTCCTCCCTTGGTGTCTCCGTGCTCAGTCCAGTTAGCTGTAAGCCTCCTCATCTGTATCAGTAAGGCGCTGGCAGAGTTTCTCAGGGAACCTCCATGTCCAGCTCTGGTCAGCAAGTACTTCTTGGTATCAGCAATAGTAACTGGGTTTGGTAGATGCATATGGGATGCCTCCCCAGGTGGGAACAGTCTGTGGATGATGTCCCTAATAGATGTGTTTATATATTTGAACATTTGTTTTTCTGTAGGTGGAAAATTGGAGGAAGGACCAAGAGGTTTGCTTTTTAGGATGAGGGGTGTGTGTGAGTGTGTGTGTGTGTGTGTGTGTGTGTGTGTGTGTGTATTCCCTTCGAGTTTCAAAAGCCCATGTCATTCCCAGTGTTTCTTTCTCTTTGAATTCTACTGTGGATCAAGATGTAAGATCCTTGCTGTTCTCGCCCCAATACCTTTGTCCCACCATATGAACTCTATTCTTCTGAAACTGATAGAGCAAATTAAACACCTTCTTTTACTTATTATTTTAGTCATAGTGTATTATCACAGCAATGGAAAAATAACTAAGACAGGTAACCCAAACTAGCCCATTGCAAAACATGGAAGCTCCCATGGATTCTGGCGTCCAGGAGTTGCTTCATTACAGAGGCATACATCACTGAATCATTAGCTATTCTATTAGACTTTATCCCCAGCCACTATTTGTTCCTAAAGGTCAGAGTAGGATAATGTGTCTCAGGATCTCAGCATTTTAATTGCAGCATGGTCTTTCTGCCAAGATCAGTAGTTGTCCTGAATCATCTAATTAATAGGGACTTTCAGGATCCTCCTTGAATAACAAATATAATCCTGTCACATGAGGAACATTTAGGATTTATTAGCTATTTTCCAGAAACCAAGGACAAAGGCTACCCAAAGTCTTTACTTCATACAAATTAGCTATCAAGATGATGGAAGGATTCCCAGTTAAATATTATTATTATTATTATTATTGGATGAATATTTATAAAATATATATTTAACAATATTTGTAGAACATATTTATATTTCCATGTATTTATGAGCACATATAGCATGTGTTATGTTATATTTAAAAAGTAACATCTGATAACGTACATAAAGCTGAAAATCATAATAAATTTAGAAAAATGAGAAACTGCAATAGAATAAATCTATTTTAATTTATATACTTACATATATTTTCCTATCTATGGTGGCAACAGTGTAATGAATAATGTAATTTAGAGAATTTTCTGACAATAATAGCTCTTGATAATTGAAATTGAGATTTGAGATGTTTTAATTTTTTAAATCTATAATCCCTAATATATTAGAGGGTGCACAATTAGAGATATTGTTTATAACGAATAAGAGGATCCTACAAACCTATGAAATTGAAGTGTTATAGTTAATAAAGCAAGGCCTTGGGACATTCAAGTTAGCTATCATGAAGATGTATGAAACTCAGATACTCAGAAAATGCAAATGTTAGTTGTACTAAAGCAAAGGTACACCTGAAACAGAATGCACAACCACAGATACGTCACTCCCACTAGAAGGCAGATGAGTTCTCAGTAAAATAATTTGATAGAAGGCAGAGTGGCTTGTTCTATTAGAAAAATACATACAAATAAATATTTGCAAGATAAAACAGAGGAACAGAAAACAACTACATCTCAAACCCCACATAACTTAGTACTGATGAGGACTTATTGAAAATTTTAGCAAAAACAGAAAAACCTGGTCTTGATGAGAAGCCCTTTGTCATAAAGAGACAGCAACACTACACTAGAAGGCAGCCTACCTGGAAGGGAAAATCTATTTAGGTAAAATTTGAGAAATAGTATGTTCCTCTTATATCTTTGGTGATATAATTTCAGTGTGTATAGCAAGATTGTAGAAGAATGATGGTGGACATATAAATACTGTAGATTAAAAAATCAATAGAACTTCTAAACAAAGAAGAAAAGAAGTAAGCTAGTTGATGGGAAAGTACAAAACTGCAAGTTCATTAATTTCAATTTTTAAGGCAGATTGTTTCCCAGAAATATAGCACTGAGCAATTGCTTTTAATATGTATTTGCAAATGTGTAATTTCTACAATGTAGTCTGATAGTGCCATCTTCTGCGTTGACACTATGACTTGTTTTCCGCTGAGATCAGAAAAGTGCTACTTCTTTGGGAAAATATACTTTACTTCACAAAATGGGTGTCTTGGCCACAGTGCCCATGCAGTATCTTTAACACATTATGTATCACTTTGACCTGCATCTTGATTCATTGTTGTTTAGCAAAAGCAAAGCAAAATTTGTTGTTGTATAACTTAGGATGTGATGGATAATAGAGCTTATTTTTATACAGAATTTTATGTAACCTGACAGCAAGGCAATTAATAAATAAAAAGCTGTTAGGCAAATACATCATCAACAAGCCCTAAGTACATTTGATACTTCATTGGTATCCTTTTCTGTGCTAGTTTCTTTGATTTGGTTCACATAGTATAATTCGGTTCTAATGCAATTGGGAACTGTGCACCAGGTTCTAACTCTCCATGAATTTTGTGAACCGTGCACCAGATTTAACCACCCATGCACTGTTGTAAGCTGTGCACCAGGCTCTAAACACCCATGCACTATCATGAAGTCACTATAATGAACTTTATACCAGGTCTGAACTATCTGTACTCTATTATGAACTTTGCAGTGGAGTTATTCAGAATCTTTCTATCAAAATGTGGGAGTCGGCTTTTCAGTATTACAAGGGAATAGCTGAGTTTTATAGCTCTCTAATTTTTTAAAATGTAATTTTGCTCATGTTTTGAATCAATGTGGCTGAAGTTCTGTGTGCCTTAGTTCATGCTTGAATTGTACCTGACCAGTAACAATGGTTGGAATTTTAGGAGGTGATTGGTTATAACTTAGGAGCAGGGAGAAAGAATGTAGGCAGAGCCTCGCATTCCTTTCTTTCTATGACTTTCTTATGAAAACTACCAGTGGATTAAATGTGAATTGCTAAGGAAATGAGAGAGACAGATTTCACACCATCAACCTCTGGAGGGCAGCCTGCATAGTAAAGTAGTCTATACTCTGTACTTTACTTTGTAAAGACTCACTTCTCTACAAGTACTACCTTGAGTTCAGGTATGCCCTGGGGATCACAATCCACATTCAAAACAAAGCAACACACTTCATTTTGAACTGAGGAAAAAACATGCCTCCAAATGTATTGGATTTAATTGTAAAGCCTTTACAATTAAAAACCAGATTCATAGTCTGTGACTTTTAGTCCTTTGCCCTTCAACAAGAAGACAATGCAATGCAGAAAGACTGACTAGAAGACTGGTATCATCCAGGTGTAAAGCAGTTGCACCTCTGTGTTTTTTGAAGTTAGTCTACTGGTAGAAAAAAATACCTCAAATTTTATCAGAAATATGAGTAAAGTAACAAATGTAACAGCTAGCCAAGGACTTTTGATGAGTAAAACCCTAACTAGGAAGTAGAGGTGGAAAGGACAGATGAGAGCAGACAATGAGGATAACTGGTATTTATTTCCTGATTTTATCACTTATATAGATGATCAATAATTGATTTCTCTCTGAAATCTTGCTCTACACTACAACCAACATGACAGCATTCTATAAATTATTTACAAAACATGAACCATATATTGTATTAATATCAGACTCAAGTTGCCGAGATTTACTTTGATCTGCTTCTGTAGGTTTCACAGACCATAATGCAGCAACTAACGAACATTTCTGTCTGTTTCTGAGAGAAAGGATAGTACCAAATTCATCCCGTCAGGTTAGAGCTAAGCCATTTTCATAATTGAAGAAATAAAAAGTTGTGTCTGAGACTTCCCCTCTCCCAGCCCCGTACTCCTTTGTATATTTAACTCACATACAAAGCTTTATAACTGCCATTTAGTTTCCAAATGTCATTTAAACATCTGATTTTTTTTACTGTCCTTCAATGCAATTTGTGATTTATTAAGATGTTACCAGCCCTAGTGCATTCATATTTTTGATATCTGTTCACAAAATCAGTTTCTCTAAGTATGATAGGAATATCCAAAAACAGGAAGGAATGGGGTCCTGGTGTTACATAGCAGTTCTCCCGATCCAATCCAGAGTGAAATGACTGATCCCAAATGAAGCGGACCACAGAGTGTTTACATGGCTGAAACATTTTTTTTAATGCCTAGATTTATCAGGGTTACAATTTTATCTGAAAAGAAATTTTTGAGTCTAGAATTCATGTACAAAATTTTGATTGCTATTCTTTAGCAGAAATAATTTTATACTAGTGTTAAATGAATCTCATCACTTAGTGCCTTTGGGAAACTGAAGCACATGGGAATAAAATGAAAAGACTATGAACACATTTTTAAAATAATACAAGGAATAGCTCTAAAGGCTTTTTTAATTCTATTAAAAGACTGTTTAGGGGACTACTTAAAACTTTTATGAATTATGCATTTACATTGCTTTTGACAGACTATTAAACAGGTAGTTTTATCCAAGTGAATAAGTTATATGCATCAAATCACTGTACTAATTTTAGAGAAATAAAGTAGTTCTAGAGTCATCCAATGGACTTTATATTACAAAGATTGTTAGCTTCTTATAAAAAAATTTGGAAGAAACATCTGAACACAAAAAAGTTGTTTAAAGACAGATAATTCAAGACAATTTGTTGCATATGTTTGTATCACCAAGTATACTATAATATACAGAACAAATTACTATAAAAAGTAGTGGTACCAGAATATGATATTGAAGTTTAATTATAATAAATCTCAAGCTTATTATTATTAGATATGTCTGTGTTTACACACAATTGATAAAATAGTATATACATTTAATTAAAATAGTAATAATTATAAATTATAACTATGTAGCAAGAAAACCTATACAAATCAACCAAAGTTTAATATTAGTTTAAGATATGTAATAATTATATTATATTTGAGGAGAAAAATATAACACATGTTATAAATGCATTATAAATTGATATAACATAAAGTTAAAATTCAGAATTGGGAGAAGAAAGAATTCCAAAGTGAAATTTGCTTTGAAAAAATTAAAAATTCATTTTAATATCTTATTTGTAGACTTCATTCAAAGCATAGAATTTCAATAAGTTTGATATTGCTTTCCTGATTGGATCTTGAATTCATCAGTAACCATTAAATAAGCAATCATTCAACATTATGCTCCTAAATAAATAAAATAAATCATATCAAAACTATCATATTCAACTTGTGCTCATATAAACAAATCCTTTGTGTAAAAATAGATACCTGAATTTAAATCTCAGCTACTAGATAAAAAGTGTTATATGTTAATTGCATTAGAATATTGAAATAGTTTAAGTACTAGACATTTAACAAGACATGTTTTAAAGTTATTCATATATGCACATGTTTATCTAATAGTAGTTTTACTTGTATCATCTTCTTTGCAGAACTGGTGTTGACTGTCACTAATAATAAACTCCGAGGCTCAGTAGCATAACCTAATACAAATTTATATTTTATATCTATAGAATCAGTGTGAAAGCTAAGGAAACTATCATCTTCTGCTGTGTGAGTTAACAATCTTCTGGGGTCTCAGGGTCCTGGGGGTTTCTAACATAATTATTGTGGATGGAAGTGCATGAGAAGCTATGACTGATTATCAATCATCTCAGCCTAGAAAAACCCAATTATTTTCTTTCACATTTTTCTAATGAGGGTTAAGGAAAGTATATCTTGTCTGGACAGCTGCTTCCTAGAAAGTTCTATGAGTGTTATTCTCTGAATATCTTCACTCAACCTCCATTTGCACAATGAATTCTACCCCTTATTGATGGGATTAGGTCATTATGTTCTTTGGGAGATATCAGGTAATAATGTCATGGTTCTCCTAAAGGGAATGAATGGCCTTATTTAAGAAGCCCATGGGCCTTAAAGCTTCTATCTTGTGAAGGCCTGGAAAAGTTACTATCCATGAACCAGGATATGCTAAGTATCCCATATGCTTGAGACCTGGTCTTGTACATCTCAGACTCCAGAGCAGTGAGAAATAAGACTCTGTTGCTTATGAGATACTCAATTTTTGCCATTTTTGTATCTGTATACAGTCAGAGAAAACAAATGTTTCCGGAAGAGTTATCCCTTCCATCATAATATAAACACTAGCAGTAGTTAATATTTGACAAAACAAACATGAACACACATATGTGCATATAGATAGAGTGTGTGTGTGTGTGTGTGTGTGTGTGTGTGTGTGTGTGTGTGTGTGTTAGTCTTAGCCGAATACAAACTGAAATTAGAAATGGAGGACAGCTTTTTAATGGTTACTCTTAGGGCATAAAAAGAAAATAATCTACTCAAGGTAGTATTGCTTAGAAGCTGTGGATTACAGCAGCTTTAAGATATTTTGAATTTACCAGAATTGTTGACCAACTGAAGTGAATGTTGTGTGTTGCACACTGTCATTGTGAGAGACATGAGGCTTCTCACCTAGGGAACAGTTTTGGAAGAAAACTGCCCCAAGAGCTTTGTAGGATTCGAGAATTGCTATTTCATACTCTGACTTGTTCTGCCTGGTTCTGAGGTGGTTTTTATCTGAAAGAAAACTGGAAAGACTATTGAAGATTTTCACTGACTTTTATATTTTTTGAATTTTGATTGAAAAGAAAATCCTGTGATTAAAATTCCCATTCAAACTTTAATGATCTTGCTGTGTGTTATCCTTTTCTGAAAGTAAGTTGTAAAAAATTGGTATTTGCAAATGTCTACTGTTCTGAACAGACACCATGACCAAGGCAAGTTATAGAAAAGACAATATTTAATTGGGACTGGCTTACAGGTTCAGAAGATCAGTCCAGTATCATCAAGGTAGGAGCATGGCAGCATCCAGGCAGGCATGGTGCAGGAGGAGCTGAGAGTTCTGCATCTTCATCTGAAGGCTGCTAGTGGAAGAATGACTTCTAGACAGATAGGGTGAGGGTTTTAACCCCACACGTACAGTGACATAACTACTCCAACAAGGCCACACATTATAATAGAGTCACTCCCTGGGCCAAGCATATAAAACCATCACATTTCACTCCATGGCCCCTATAGACTTTTCAAACACATGAGTCTATGGGGGCCATACCTAGCCATAGCATAAGAAAGTACATTTAGTCCAACTTCCAAAGTCCCCACAGTCTATAGCAGTCTCAACAACATTAAAACTCTCTTCTGAAATACATCCGATCACTTAATTGTAATCCCCAAATCAAGACAGGATACCAGCTGGGCAAACTCCAAACTCTGCATCTCCATGTCTGATGTCAAAGTGGTCCTCAGATCTCCAACTCTTTTTTCACCCTTGTTGACTCCAGCAAAGTTCTTTTTCCTGGGCTGGTTCCCCTCCCTCTTAGCAGAATTCCTCAGCAGATGTCCTATGTCTCTGGCATCTCAAACATCTTGGGTCTCTAAGGCAACTTCAGTTTTACAGCTTCTTGTTTCAATGTCTTGGATTCACACATGATCTTCTGGGCTCTTCCAAAGTGCTGGTGTCACTTCTCCAGCCCTGCCCACTTTAGCACTCTAAGCTCAGATGGATCCACTTCACTGTTGCTGCTGCTCTTGATGATCATCCCTTGGTGCTGGCATCTCCAATACACTAAGTCTTCAGTTGCAACTAGGCTTCATCAATAGCTTCTCAAGCACTGTCTTTTTAGTGCCAAACCTCAACTCCTTTGCATGACTTCTTCAGTCCTGGGCCATCAACTGCAACTGAGATCAACTGCAACTGAGATTAAACCTTCACCAATGTCCTTCCATGGCCTCTCACAGTGCCAAGCGTCAGCTGCATTTCATGACTCCTTCATGCCTTCAAAACCAGTGCCACCTGGGTGACTCTTACACATTATCAAGTACAGCTGCAGCACAAGTACAACCTTGGCTATCTCTGGAACACAACTTGTTTGTGCTTTCAGAAAACACTTCTCAGAAGGTTTCACCTCAGTGATGCTGGTCTCTTCTTAATCATCACTAATTTCTTAGCTTGAGCTAAGAAACATCAATTATGCCAGTAGTCCCTTCTATTTTTCACTCTAAAGCCACAGCTACATGGCCAAATTTGCTGAGCTCTGACGTTTGCAGGAGCTGGAATATGGTCCCCTTGTTCTATCATGTCATCAGTACCATTTTTTTCCAACTCTTTCACTGCCTAAGCTTGGCTGTCTTAGATCTTGCTTTGTAAATTGACCTTTAACTCAGAGTTCTGCATGCCTGTCTCCTTGCAATAAAGGTGTGTACCATCACACGTGGACTTAAGCTTTTCCTTACCTAGAACTTGTTCTTCTCTTTCAGGATGGCCTTGAACTTGGGGATCTGTTTGACTTTATCTCCTGGGATTAACAGGTGTGTAGGATCCTGCCCCAAAGTCCCATTCTCTTAATCTGCAATCTCCTAGAACACAAGATTCAGCTCCATTTCACTTCAGGGTGTCCCTTTAATACCCGAACCATATATTTTATGTTTTTCTTTTCGAAGCTTACTATGCTTGTTCAAAATGCTCTTCATGAGTTTTGACCAGAGAACAAAATCTATGACAGACATTTCTGACACTTACTTCATCAATGCAATTAATCTGTATCTCTTCACCTTAGCCTCAGGCAGACTCTCCAGGGAAAGTCAAAGAAAAGCTACATTATTCACCAAAATACCACAAAACCAAGTCTCTAGGCCACATTCTGAAATTTTTCTCCACTGAAACCTCTTGGGCCAGGTCTTTACAATTCAAATCACTCTCAGTAACAAAGTCTTGCATATTCCTATTAGGATAGCCCATTAAGCCCCATTTTAAAGCATTCCACTGCTCTCTAAATCCAACATTCCCAAATCCGCATTCTTTTAAACAAAAGCATGGCCAAGCTTATCACAGTAATACCCCAATCCTGGTACCAACTTCTGTCTTAATTAGGGTTTTACTTCTGTGAACAGACACTATGACCAAGGCAAATCTTATACAAGAAAATATTTAATTGGGGCTGGCTTACAGGTTCAGAGACTCAGTCCTGTATCATCAAGGCAGAAATATGGAAGCATCTAATAAAGCATGAGAATCCTACATCTTCATCTAAAGGTTCTAACTGAAGACAAACTTCCTGGCAGCTAGAGTGAGGGTCTTGACTCCACACCCACAGCGACATACCTACTGCAACAAGGCCACACATTCTAATAGAATAGAGTCACTCCCTGGGCCAAGCATATAAAAATCACTAGAACTAAATTTTTGCACACGATCAACACTGCTTGATCTGTTCTACAGAGCTATTATACTTCCAGTCACCACAGAATAAATGAATGAATAAATTGCAAATAGAAATTTTTAAAAGATTATTGCCAATTTTCAGACATGGTGAGTGAAAACATATTTGCAAAAAGTGACAAAACTCTGCATGTTTGTAATCTCAGCATCTAGAGAGATTGAGTATGTGGTCAGAAAGCTGCAGTCCTGCCTGGACAATAGAGTGAGGCATTTCCAATTGGCAAAAATTTAAAGGCTTCAGATACAGCTTAATGGATGAGTAGATGCTTAC